>NW_017308581.1:42385-60506 GCF_000935625.1 Nanorana parkeri | reverse complement strand
GGGGAAGCTCGACATTCCATCACCCGGGGCAAAGGTTTAGAGTTGCTCCCCCCCAAGGGAAAAGTTCTCCATCCACATCCACATACCCAAAGGCTTATGCTCCCACAGCCCCCCCTCCTAACTTTGGCCCTGGTTTGGAATACTGGCATAAATTCCATCTGTGCCCAGTCATTGCCATAATGCTACAGAACTGTGTTCTAATAGACCAGATTGGATGTTACATCTTTTTCTTGGAATCCAGCTCTCTCGAATAATGTTACTTTCAGTACAGTTGAGATGTACGGTTGGCTCATAGAAAGCCGTGCTGAACCAACATCCGACTTTATAGGCATAAGCCATCAATGCAGTACAAATTTCATTCACCTGTATTCACTGGACATTTTTATTTTATAAGATATTGTCTAAAATAACACCACCAGCTTAAGGTGTAAACCTAAAACAATTAAATGAGTTGTAAAGTCCCAGCATATCCTCTCCTGTTATAACATCAGCATCGTAATAGAAATACATACTAGCCTTGTTTTTTATAATACAATCAAAGCTTACTTTAAAAAAATCTCTTTTATGTAGTGAGTGCTGTCTTCCATCAGTTTCACCAACTTTCTGGGTTACCAGTGTGCTTTGTGTCTCTTCCCCTGCTGCTTGATGTGATGCAATCTCCATTTCTTGACACTATCAGGGCTATTCAGAAAAGGTGAAGAGTTTAGGGAACGCAGGAGAAGTGAACAATCTAGGCCAAAATAGCTGCTTTGGAAACATTCTCCAATTCAGTTCACTTTCCAGTTCAGTTATGTTGTCCTAGATTGTTCACTTCTCCGGCCTTCTCCAAACTCTTCACCCTTTTGTGAATAGCCCTGTTTATATTCCACTATACATTGCTCCCAACAAGCAATGATGATGTTACCTTGCTCAGATGTTGAGTCGTAGTTCAGAAGGCAGGCTCACAGGGCTGAGTGAAATTGCATCAGCACATTGAGGAACATTCAGTGACTGGAGTAGGAAAGGAGTTTACAATTACTTGCAATTACAGAATGTGTTATATTCTTTAAAATAATAGAAGACAATTTTTGAATGGATAGTGAAGAGGGGCAGGTGATGTGCTCAGAGTCCTGTACAGCTTGGGTTGCACCTTTTGCTCTCTTTAGTACCTTGGAAGCCCAGTGTTGTGTGGGGAATGGCATGCTGCAAGACTTTTATTCCATGAATGTAACACCCAACGTTTTAATGACACACCAAAAGAGCATTTCAAAAGTTGTTTTTTTTTAAGTTAAGAGTAATATGCAAAGATATCCATTGACAAATCTGACCAGAACCACCCCCAGCTTCAGAGATGAACTAGACAGACGGTGACTAACATAGGTTATAGGCAAGTAATGATGTCTATGGAAGCGGATGGGAGGTAGCTAGTCCACATATGCAATACTCAGGGGTAGCAAAACAGGGGTAGGCAACCTCGGCACTCCAGCTGAGATGAAACTACAAGTGCTGTTAGGTATTGCAAGACTCCGATAGGCACAGGAATGATTCCCAGAGGCAGAGGGATGATGGTAGTGATTGCAGTTTAACCACAGCTGGAGTGCTGAGCTTGCCTAGCCCTGTTTTAGAGTATTGCTTATGTGGACTAGCTACTTCCCATCTGCTTCCATAGACAGCATTACTTGCCTATAGCCTATTTTAGTCACCATATGTCTAGTTCATCTCTGAAGCTGGGGACATGCACAGATTCCTGAGAGCCATCTTGACTGGCTAAGTCTTATACTTCCCAGTTTGATTGGTGACACATCATTTGGAATGATAATTTTTGCCATTACACTCCCAACAAGATTAGTTCTGGCAGTTGGAGAACTGGGGTGTTTTTTTCTCCCTGATGGGCTCTCTCTCTCTTTTTTCCCCTCCTTGTGAATGAGGGCATGCATAGAGCAAAATAGGTTTCATTGCTTTTATTAATATTCATCTCATACCCCTGAAGAAGTTGATCTTATCACTTTCTCAAACAATTCATTCCCACACAGCTACCTCCTTATGTATCACTGGCCCCTCCCTTTTTTGCATTGTATTGTAATTGTCATGTCTTCCTTATGCTGTAAAGCGCTGAGCAAACTGTTGGCGCTTATAACGACTCGCCTCCTTGAGGTACACTTATGGATCACAACTGCGTAGTTTGGACGGGATTCAGATTGCAGCTCAGTCTTCAATGCCTTGTAGTGGGTAAGGCGGAGAGGGAGCTGCGTCACATCATACACCGTATAGCTAAGTCAAGACAATGTGATTGTATTGCGGTGGTAAGTAATGGGTTAATGGTTAACCCTGGATTGCACTTTGAGGTTTAACAGCAGAGTCAATGGAGTAGCAATGGCAGGTGCTATAATGCAAGTCTATGTAGTTCAACAATTATACACAAGCACTATTTAGATCATAGTCAATGGAGTAGCAATGGCAAGTGCTATAATGCAATGATTACAGAATCCATGGATCATAGGTACTCTGACCCAGGTACTTGCGGTTTTGTAGGAGACTGACTAGGCATCCATGAGGTGGATGTGCTCCATGAAGTCAGGGGTCCGAATGGGAGGCAAGGAACATTGTTGATCAGCGTCCTGCTACAATCGACAATAGGACGCCAATCAATTGGTGATCAATTAGTGAGCCACGGCTTTAAGCCGACGGCTCGAGCGAGAGGGGGCGGAGCGCCTGCACAGGGCGATAGCCGAACCTGGGAGAGAGGGGCGGAGCCACAATATAAATTTGGTTGAATAATAATTTAAGGTACACAACAACGAGTTTGAGGTGATGACTTGGCCTTCAAATTCTCCAAATCTCAATCCAATAGAGCTTCTGTGGAATGTGCTGGAAAAACAAGTGCGATCCATGGAGGCCTCATCTCACAACTTACAGGACTTAAAGGATCTGCTACTGACGGCTTGGTGTCAGATAACACAGAATACCTTCAGAGGTCTAGTGGAGTCCATGACTCAATGGGTCAGGGCTGTTTTGGCACAAAAGGGGGGCCTGCTCAATGTCATTGGTGTATGTGTTTTGATTGCTGGCCCCAGATATATTTTTTCTGTGTATTCCTAGATACATGGGGATGTTGGCACTGGTACACCTAGATAATTATATCAATAGTACATTTACTGGGTTTATATATGTAACAAAGGTCTCGGTAAAACAAAAACTGCCGTGTTAATGCTACTGACAGACTGTATCATGAATGTCTTTTTTTTACTTTGCCCACAGTCACACTATATTATTAGAGCCGTTACACATATGTTCTGTTATCCGCACCTTCAAAGCTTGCCTGGTACACCCTACATATTGTACAGATAAACAAAACAGTAAGTCACCAGTGCTCCAAAAGGTTCTCCAAGCAAAGTTCTTTGTATTCCATGTGTACAATTACATCACCAAGTGTAGCAACGTGTCGGAACACATCCGGTTCCTTCATCAGGCAAAACAAAGCGACGCCATCCGCTGTCATTTCAGCAACCCCCTCATTGGAAGATCTTGCTAAAAGTCCACTGGTTTTGTAACTTCCTGTGCATTGAGCTGAAATCAAACAATTACATTTTGGTTCTTGGGTCTATATACAATTTAAGAAAAACTTAAAGCTGAGCTCCAGTTTTACCTTTTTTTTACCAGGTGCTGCGTGTGTTTGCAGACAGCAGCCTGTTCTTTCCTATGGGAGTATGCGGCCGTACGCTCAACCGAACTGCACATCCGTGTTGGTGTCTGTGCTCGGATGCAGACAGGATGGACCCTAGCCGGGACACCCGGATGGACGCAGACAGGATGGACCCGAGCACAGACACCTGCACCCGCACAGACGTGCAGTTCGGGTGTGCGTATGTCAGCGTACAGCCGCGTCCTCCCAAAGGGAAGAACAGGCTGCTGCTTGCAATCACACACAGCACCTGTCCTTCTCGGGAACGGCCGATACGGCCGTATACGGCCGTATACGCCACACAGATTTGTAGGGCCCGACTCTACACTGTGTATTGGAGACGCACAGTCTCCAATAGGAGGTACCGAGAGCAACTCAGGGACAGAAACAGAAGAGCTCCAGACCAAATTAGAAGTTAGAGTCCATAAAAAGTGTAATACTTGTGTTGATCATGCAGCCATCACATTGTAGGGGCAAACACAATCCCCTTTCACAGGGTTTGGAAACAATAAGAATGAAGGCATGGACTCAGAACAAAAAAAAAAAAACACTCAGAATTTAGCTCTTATTGCAGCTATGGTATGTTCTTCCAAATATTGTGGATTGCAGGCAGTGATTGGACAAGCTAAACATTTTGGGAGTCCATTTCTACATTTTCATCATTCCAAACCATGAAGCGGTTTGTATCTGCCAAAACAATGCATTGGCTGTTAGCTCAACACAATTATTAAACTTTTTGCATGAACTCTAACATCTGTTTTGGTCGAACAATATCTCTCCAATCAGACACACAAAACCAAAGCCCATAACAATCCAACTTTTTTTGCTGTAAATTCCATGCAAAGTTCAAAATACAAAGTTTCACCACCTGGGCTTAATCGTAGAGGTAACCTCTATGATAAAGTCCAGGTGGGGAAACGAGAGAGGGTGTTGGAGTGAAAGAGATACTATGTTGGTGTATACCTTCTATTTTGAACTTTGCGTGTAATTTACAACAATACATTTTTATGGACCTCTGTTTTGTGCGGCTGATTGTAGAGATATTGTTTGACGAGTGGGAGCACACTGCAGCCTGCACCTCTTGTCTGTGTTGATCTGCAGTCTGGCGGAATTGGAGACTTTTGCTTTTTTGGATATGTTTTGGTTGGGTGCTCTTCTGCTTTCTGTCCCTTTATGTCTTTAGCCTCTCTGTGTACTTAAATGGCATGGTCAAAGTTGGGTGTGTGTCATTGAGTTTGCTGATTGGTCTTTCTCATGTTTCTTATCATAGAATGTATGTTTTCTGTACAGGTCTCTTCCTCTTTTTGATATATATATTTCCTGTTCACCTCACTTAAACTCATCCTTTACCAAATGACCTGTTATCCCTGCTGGAGTGTTTGCTCCTCCGAGCAAACTTGTTCTTTCTAGTCTTTGGTTTGCAGGGCCACCCACTAATTATAGCCTGCATCTATGGAGCTACAGCCAGCTTGCCCAAACTCTTTCATTCACCACATAAGCTCACTTCATGCATATAAACGTCATAACCAATAACTTCTAACTGACTTTAAACTATCTTGCCACTGAATAGCCCTTTGTTCTGAGTTTATGCTTAAGCAGATTGGTACTTTTTCATTTACAGCTTCATTTTGAACCAGTAATCATGCCCATGAGTTGAACTCTTACTGAAAACAAAAACCACTAATTAATAAATATCAAGACATGCTAATTATATGAAAGTGAAGATCTAGAGGAACCCATAATAACAGAGCATTCATTTACAGGCATCTACTACAGAATGCTTGAAATAAGTGTAATTGTGTTTTCTATCCAGACTCTAGCATTCTGTCATTCTGCTATAATAATACTCAGCTTTGCTAATCCTTCACTGTATTGCTGAGGACCATTTATCATTTGCACTGTCTACAATTGATAATGATGGGTCTGTAGTGTCTAATTAGTTCCTCTTCCAGTTTGTATGTTCAAACAACTTGTTTTTAAGACTGAATATTGCATTGTCTCTAACATTTTAAAAGTTATTAAAGAACAACTCCAAACAAATTAAGTTTCTCTGAGAGCAGTTCATGTGATGTGCTGGGCTTCTGGTGTGTCCCTGTGCCTTTATGAAGCAATGGGCTGCCTCCAGGCATACCTGCACGCAATTTGCTCTCTAGGTATGTGATAGTTCGGTTCTCGCTCAATAAATGTGAGGTATATCACATGTCGGCTCTAACGATCAGTGTATTTCACTCATCCCATATTTCTCCTTTTAATGGTAAAAAAAAAAAAAAATCAACCAAAAAATAATAGCTAAGGGTTGAAGGGGAAGAAGGTGTTAATTGAGGCTGGTTAGCGTTAATTAGGGTTAAACAGTAATTAAATATTTTAATTTAAAAACATTTTTATCACTTGTAAGGTTCCTTTGACTGATGTCACACCTTTGATCTACATAAAAATAGTGAAAAATAGTAAATAGTATGTAACAATAGCTACATTGTATTT
Organism: Nanorana parkeri; assembly: GCF_000935625.1. NCBI lineage: Eukaryota > Metazoa > Chordata > Amphibia > Anura > Dicroglossidae > Nanorana > Nanorana parkeri. Next base: position 54,364 of record NW_017308581.1, on the reverse strand, counting down.
GCGCAATTAAACTTGCAGACTTACTGCAAGTATAATTTTTTTACAGGGGCATTTTAGCAGCTTCGCCTTCTATGTAATACATAGCAAGTTCCAAATGTCATTTTCACAGCCAAGAATTGCTTGTTATAGCAGTGGGGGAGCAGGGTGTAAGAGATATGCCCTAGAAACTTTGTGGAAGTATTTTAGGGTATATGTCCTATTCCAAAGGAGGTTGAACACAAAAAACTTGCTTATTGCCATTTCTTTCTAACAATATTATGTTATTTATTACAGGTATTTATATAGCGCCAACAATTTACACAGCGTTTACATAGTTGCACATTCACATCAGTCCCTGCCCTCAAGGAGCTTACACTCTAAGGTCCCCATCTCACATGCATACATACAGGGACAGTTTTGAGAGGGGCCAATTAACCTTCCAGCATGTCTTTGGAGTGTGGGCGGAAACTCACTAAGCACAGGGAGAACACTCCTGACTGGAGTTTGAACCAGGTACCCTGAGTGCTGCAAGGCAGAAGGGCTAACCACAATGCCACTGTGCTGCCCTCATGTTATGCAAAGAGCCTTTAATTTTTCTGAAAGGGTTAGGATATAGGTTTAGTGTCAGGGTGCAGCTAGGGGTAGGGTTAAATTTTAGGATCTTAGTGTTTAATTTTTTTTTTTTCTTAGCAAATAATGGCAATTTTATTGGTATTAAATATATAAAACAATAACTATTAAACCAGAATTAAAAGCCAACTAGACATGTAAATTTAGTTTCGTGCCTAATGCAAATTTGTTTCCCAATCTCCCCAATCCAATTCCCAAACAGCAAAAAATAAGCACAGTAAAACATAAATAGGAACATACATTACAATAAGTAAGTAATAAGGATCGGAAAAATAAAGCCTGCGGAATGTAATTCTGGTCTGTTCCATTATGAGTACAGTATGTGAACACAGGTCATGGAGGAATGTTACATACAATAAGTAATGGAATGCCTGCTCAACAAACTACCTAGGCAGGTTAATTTTGGGGTGAAGAGGTTACTATAACCTGCCCACAGGAGGTCTAAAGGACAAAGGGTTAACTATATCATAAAGAAAGGTAAAAAGAAAATGCACAGGGAAAGGAATTTTAGGGTTACTTTTTAATCTCTACTTGTTTTGGATGCCCAAAGCCCTGCAACTAGACCTAATGGGGTTGATTTACTAAAGACCAACAGTCTGTCCACTCTGCAATGGATTTTTACCTTAGCTTAGTAAATGTGGTGAAAATTGACTTTGTTAAGAATGCCAAATCATGAGCAAGGGAAAAAAAAAATATATAAATTTTTTTTGCGTGAATATGATTGGATGAGGGAAGTCAGCAGAGCGTACTCACTAAACTATGGGAAAAATTCCCTTGCAAAGTGAAAATTCCCAAAGTAAACGGCCTATTTGCCCTTTGTAAATCAACCCCAACATATCAGCCTTCCACTACCTAAACCTATCCTACTGGGAACATATATATTAATATTATCATTATACAGGATTTATATAGCACCAGGGCCGTCTTTAAGGCAGGGCGAAAGGGGCAGCTGCCCCGGGCCCAGTCATTGCTGTGGGACCCTGTACCCCATAAACTAGTGCTAATGCTTCATCTGCACTGGCCGCCACTGGATCTACAGAGGCAGAGCCAGCTATCAATCAGGTAGAGGGGTGGATCCTTACAATATTGTCGCAATCTTTCCGAGCTGCAGTGTGCTCGGAAAGAGCGCACTGCAGCTGTCACTGCAAGCTGTCAGCATATAGCAGGCAATATTGCATCATGGGGCAAAATTGCATGGCGGGTGCGGGTTGTGGCAGGCGGCCCAAGAAAATGTTTGCCCATGGTCCAATCAATATTAAAGACGGCCCTGTATAGCACCAACAGTTTGCACAGCGCTTTACAATATAGGGAAGACATAATTACAATACAATTCAAGACAAGATGGTAAGGAGGGCCCTGCCCCTGCGAGCTTACAATCAAAGAGGGAGGGGCAAGTGATACATGAGGAGGTAGCTGTGTGGGGATGAATTGTTTGAGAAAGAGTTCAGTGGTTAGTTTGAAGTGTGATAGGCTTCCCTAAATAAATGAGTCTTAGGTGATGATTTTGCCATATGTGCTCCAAGATGGAGACTCTCATAGTTTAGAGTTAGGACCGCACTATATAGAGGTGCCTTGACCCGGCTGGGGGGCTTTCACATTTTCTGCAGAAGACTTGTATCCAAACCTCTGTTTTTAACCTTAGCGGTGAGACAGGTTTTTTTGCATGCTGGCTGGTGAGTGTGCTGGGAAAACATTTTGCTGTTTTAGTGATATAGGAACCCATTCATTTTATGTTCTGTTCTGTTTTCTGAACCATGTTCATGTTCTGTTAGTAGGATTATCTGTTCAAACATCTGGTCATCTATGTGCAGCCCAGAAATTATGGCTTCTCCTGCCATTATTACTTCTCCCTTTACTTCAGTAGATGCAGTGAATGAGCATGCTGTAGGTGGCAGATTTAAAAAAACAACATTGATCTGTTCTAGAATCAAGCCATGGATGCTCTGTTGTTGAAAGACTAATCATATCACTGCTGGCCTTTTATATTCCCCAGACATCTGCTGAACTGCAGTTCAACTCACTTATGCAAAGGAGATGCAGGTCTGAGATGCTCCCTCAAGTGGGTAACAAAAGGTTGCCAAGTGAGGGAAAATTGGCATATGTGGACTGTTTCTCCTGTGCTGCATGAATAGCTACTGATAATGCTGCAAGTTGACAGGTTATGGCTGGGGAGAACTGCACAGTCATCTTACATTATCCAGTTAAAGTAGAATGTTTACTCAAACTGATATTGCTGAGGTTTATTCCCTGCACTTAAAGTTGAACTCGAAGAATTAAATGATCAACCTCCAGTCCTGTTATATTGTTATGTACTTTTAGCAGACTTGCCTGAATTTATCTTTCCAGAAATCAGAATTCTTTGGATTTAGAAATCTGGTAATTTAGCAAATTGCTAATTTGGAAACTACTTTATGTATATTTTATTGCTCAATGGGTTTTTATTAGACATGTACGATTCGTTTTGTTCCGAATCAAAATTCAGACATTCAGACATATCCAAATCACAATGCATCCGAATGTGTTCAAATCACGGTAGAATTTCATTCAAAAACTAAGCTGAATCTGACATGTGACTTTTTCTGGCCAATCAGATGGGTTTTTCGGTTTAATGCATCCAAATGGGTCTGAATGCAATTTTGTGTTATGGTCTAGGTATGGTCTAGGAGCCTCAGCTTTGGTAATATATGTGCATTCAGGTCTGGAAGCCTCAGCTTCCTGCATTCGGGTCTGGAAGCCTCAGGTTTAGTAATATATGTATATGGCTCCCAGACCCCAATGACATTCGGGAGCTCCCAAATGCAATTCGGAAATTTGAAACCCAAATGCCATTTGGGTTTGGGAGCCATATACATATATTACTAAAGCTGAGGCTCCCAGACCCGAATTGCATTCGGGAGCTCCCGAATGCAATTTGGAAATTCAGATACTGAATGCCATTCGGGTCTAGGAGATTCAGTTTTAGTATTAATATCTGTATAAGGTTTTCTGTTTTACTCGCAACAAATATTCATAAACTCATCCAAAACTAACGAAATTGGTATTTTGTCTGAATTCCAAACCCAAATCGAATTGAATTTCGGATCCAAATCCCGAATTTCGAAATAAAGAACTATCCAAACTAAACCGATTTTTTCTGCAGCTTACATGTCTAGTTTTTCTGTTTCCATCATATTCACTTTAAATAAAGTCCTATTAAATTAAATTAAGAATCTATGTAGAAATGTTTGCACCCAAGGATTTACACATTTTACCAGTTGATTCTAATCAGAAAATTGTGTAAATCTTGTTTAAAAACCTATTAAATCAGCAATATTAATGCTATACCTTTTTTCCATATAAGCTAAGACTTTGCCACGGTCTACCTAAGGTTGGCTATAGACGGCTCGAAATTCAGGGGCGATTCCTGCTAAATTGGCCAAAATTCAAGCCATGGGTGGCCTTGCATGCACCACCCAGCTCAACAAAAGCCAATTAAAACATTTACCGAGGAGGGTGGAGACTTATCGATTGAACAATGACTGCTTCCTGTCACATGGCCACTGCTCCTAAATACAATAGTCGACATGGGAGATTCCTCCTTCCATGCTGTTTAGTGTGGCAGGAGAAATCAATTGATTTTCTCTTCATAAGCCTACATTGAGCCGTGTAGGCTAGCTTAACTCTGTTGCTAAAATCAACCAAAACGGTGGCCTCTTACCATCCTGTGGAGGAACAAGAACACTTGTAGAGCACTATCTTGCTCTGCAAGTTCCAGCATTCAATGCATCTGGAGGAAAAATGACTAAGAAATGGAGCAAAACAGACAAGAGAAATGAAGGAGGATGAATGAGTAATGGTGGGGCTTTAAGGAGGAATGTTCTAAAACAGACACTGTATGCTTGTTTTCACATCCAGGTTCTCTATTTTTATTATATGATTTTGCTATACCATTTATATGCTTTAGAAAGAACTGGTCTAAAACTGTTACAATTTTACCATAGCATTAATACAGATTTGGTCCCCATTTGTAGCTGTAACAGCCACCACTCTTCTGGGAAGGCTTTCCACAAGATTTTGGAGTATTTGTGGGAATGTGTGCCCATTTAGTTAAAACAGCAGTTATGAGGCAAGGTACTTAGGTTGGATAGGAAGACCTGGCTGACAATCTGTGTTCCAGTCCCTCCTTATAGAGGTTCAGTAGGGTTGTGGTCAGGGTTGTGAGAGGTCACTTGAGTTCCTCCACACTGAACTCTTCAAATCATGTCTTTATTGAACTGGATCGGTGCACAGAGGCACATTAATGCAGGAACTTAAGCTGTTGGTGCAGGGTTAAAAGTACACAGTTGTCTAAAATGTATTAGCTTGCTTTAGCATTAACAGTACCCTTTACTGGAAAACCCTGAACTCAATAATTTTGAGTGATGTCCACATATGTTTGGTCATATAGGTGTGTGTGATGGTCATGTGTCCATATATAATGTTAATACTCTTGTTCTTGCAGCCAAAATTAACTTTTTTGCCTGGATGATATTGCAGGTTTGGACAACTCATCAATCAAGTCCAAACTTACCGTGTTATGTACACTAATTTTATTACAGAAACAATTTGCATAGTGAGATGATTGACTCAAATTGCCTATTGTCCTAATTTAGGAGCTCATTATCTTGTTGTTAACACTGCTGACAAGCTCAAGATGGATCTCAGAAATAGCAACGGTGCAGGGAATCATTTTGCATGCTGTCAATGCAAATTGGAACTACAGTAGGCCCACTCAGTAGCATGTGGAAAGTGAAAACAAACACAGGAAGCAAATATTTTTTTTGTGAATTGACATTTATATAATTTTATATAAAATGTATTATTGCTGATAGATCTAGTGAAATATTTTGTCTGCACATATGGCAAAACATAACATTGGTCATAGTGGAAGAAGAAATACAGTTTAATGGTGTACTTTTGTTAAACGTGCAAATCTGCCATTTAAAAAGACAAAGGGGACTTTTTTTATGCAAAGTACCTCCAAGCATTATCCAGAAGTTAATCCTGTACATTATTATTATTATTATTATTATTATTATATCACTATTACACAGGATTTATATGGCGTCAACAGTTTGTGCAGCATTTTACAATATAAGGGAGACATTACAGTTACAATACAAATCAAGATGAGATAGTAACATTGGGCCATCTAGAATTTATTTAGTTACCTGGAACCCAGTCTTCTAAAATTCCTTGTTTTTCCTCTTGGAGTTATATAGGATAATGGATTTACAACTCCCATGTCCATCCATTAGATGGACAGTGTGCTCCGCATTATACTCCAGCTTCTGACTGACAGTAGACATACCTATCTCATAGTACAAGTTCTGTCCAGTCAAAGAATAGGACGCCATAGTATATATGAGATGTGCTGGTTAAGGATGAACAAAACTGAAGTTTTAATTTTCTTTGAAATTTTGGCAAAAATTGAGAGATGTCTGTGAAATGTTTCCATTTTGGTGAAATGCATTTGCCAATGCATTGGCAAGGTTAAATTAGGTGGTTTCACCTTGTTCTTTAACCTGTTCTGAATTAGTTCTTGTGGAAAAAATGGCCCCTGATGATTTTATTTTTTTTCTTTCACAGAAGTCTGTTTTATAAATAAACATTCATACATGATGGAGGAGCACTGTGTGTTATACGAGGTAGAATAAAAAACGAGGTAGAATCAAAAAGTAAAGGCAATTTATAAATTGTGTGGTAACCAGAACAGGGAGAAGCTTGTGCAATGCAGCATATTTACAAAGCCTGTTGGATAGTTCGACAATGCACAGTACAGTACTTTAGTTGAGTGGTAGTCACGCAGGGGGAAACATGGACCGTCCAGTGCAAGATTGCATCATCAAAGAACAACGTGCCGTAGTGAGCTTTCTTTGGGCAGAGGGAGTGAAACCCGTGCAAATTCACCATCAGATGTTGGCTCAGTATGGTCTTAGCACCATGAATCAATGAATGATTTATGGGGAAGAAAGCTTTAAAGTGGGAAGAACAGGTGTAACCGAGGAAGCTTGTTCTGGACGACCCAGTTCATGAGACTGTATAAAGGAGATAGGCTTATTCTGGAGAGAATTGTCACCAGCGACAAGACATGGTTGGACAACTACAATGGAGGTTCACGTCAGGTGATGAAGCAAAAGAAGCGGTGCACTCTGACTTTAGCAGCAGTCGAAAAACCTTCTTCTCTGCAGGAAAGCAGAAGCTAGTTGAATGATACAACAAGTGCATCATCTTGCATGGCGGCTTTGTAGAAAAGTGATTTGTTTAAGTGCTCACAGTTACTGTACTTCTATTAAAGCCGATACATGTATTTTGCCTTCACTTTTTTTTATTCTCCCTCATATAAACAACAAAACTGCCTGACTTTTTGGCTCCTTTTGTCTAACTGAAAACATGTGAGCCTGATAAGGGCTCTGACTCATTCACTTTTGTGAAAATTTCAGCTATCAGAGATATTGAATTATGTAAACAACATGCTAATTATAGCAAAGGAGCACAGGAAACAGAGGAAACAGATGATACTTACCTCCGATACCAGAACTTCTGATCAGAGGGATATCTCCCTCTGACCACAAGTGCCGAGGGAACATGGAGCCAGCTTCCTGATTGGCTAGGAAGCCAGGCTGCCTAGGAACAAGTGAAGTCGGTTTCCTAGCCAATCAGTAAGCCAGGAGGTAGGGTCATGACGTTACCAAGCAACAAGTAAGGCCTAGCCAATCAGGAAGCCGGGAAGCTTCACCTGTTGCTAGGCAGCCTGGCTTCCTGACTAATCATGAAGCCAGGAGGCAGCTCATTACTCGCCACCTGGCTTCCTGATTGGTCAGGAAGCCAGGCAGCCTCGGCATGTTAAGTCGTTGTTCTTTCTGTAGAACACCGGCTTCTTAGGCAGTCAGTACGCCAGGCAAATTTTTTACATTATTTATATACAGGTATATATATATATAAATTCTTTATTTTTTAGTTCTTACTATAATTAGAAACCACTATGTATCCCTTTTAATATGAAGATTTATTTTAAAGGATCTCTTTTTTATTTACTTTGAGGACATCTTCCCAAAACACAGACGTTCCTCCCTTAGTTTTGCATTGCCTTGACTAAAAACGCTAACTGCAAATGACAGTGGCTTAATACACAAGCTATTAGTGATTAGCATTTGCTCTTTCTAACTTCGGAAATACATATATAGCGTAATAGATACATAAGGCAGACCTCCCTAATTTAAATGCATCCACTTTGCATTTAAGCCAGACCTTTTAAACCATAATGAGGAAGACAAAAGAACGAAAACAACCATTAGAAAACTCAAGTTGTGCTTGACATTGCAGAAAACCCTCATTAATAGTTAAAGGATGTTATTATCAGCGGCTTCATCCATTTGCTTATGTCCAGTTCTCATCCTCCGTGCTCCTTTTTGATTACACAGTTGGACAACTTCACCTTTTTTTGTCCTTGTTCTATCTGCAATCTTCATACTTTAATTGTGTCCCCGTCTGTGTCAATGCTCAATATTTTCAGTAATTATATATTTTTAGCATTTATGTAAAAGCCACCAAGAGGACTCACGCAGCGTTATACATAAAGTAAATGTATAACCATTATAGAGCTATCCTTTGATAAGGTAGGCTTTTATAGTGCATCAGGGAAAGAGTTACACAGCAAACCAAGAGAAAGAAGTCTCACTGGTGGCAAATTTTATTTTGTGCTTGATTCCACTCCTATATAATGAGCTATGATGGATTTCCTGTTGTGCCAATAAAGTATATCTAAATACAAAACTTTTAAAAAAAAATTTGAATAGAGTAGGAGGTTAGGTTTCATTACGGAGATTTCTTTTCACTTCCTGTCCTGTAGACTCAACAGGAAGTAAGAGGATATCTTTCCAAAGTGAGGCAATTCCCCCATTAGACATATCACCATTGTTAGATTTTCCCTCTATTCTTTTTCTATGGCTAATCATAATTTTGCATTTAGCCTCACATTCATTCCCAGTGACATTGGTGATCAGGACAATTAAAGAATCTGAGTGTCCCTAATGGGAAGACACACAGCAATTAAGACCTGACAGCTGATCTAACCCTCACCACCCTATCCAAATCTAAAAAACATGTTTTACCTTTAGATATGCTTTAGGCACCAAACTTTTCAACCATTTCATTGTTTAACAGAAGCAACTTGAGCCAAAGGCTTATAGAGTGACCAACTTCTATTGAGCACTATTCTAGTGGTTAATGGCCTGTTTCTTTCAAATGACACTAAATTCAAGAGTTAAAAATGAAAAATGCATTCAAGTACCTAAATGTATCTTAATTGTGTATCACTCGGTTGTAGATCCTCAAATCATCTCTGAATTGGTGCTGACACTGTCCTTCCTTCTGGAGGGGAGCTACTTTTGTTCCCCATGGTCCCTGTGTGTTGTAAAGTAGTCACCACTCCAAGCTCACTCCTGGGATGGACTACAATCTCATGTCCCATGGGGGAGAAAAGTAGCTCTCCTCTGGAAGGTAGGGTAGTTTCAGCACCACTTCAGAGATGATTTGAGGATCTACGACCGAGTGATACACAATTAAGATACATTTTTGTTAATAGTTAAAAGAGAACTATGGGGTAAGTGTTTTCCCCATAGTTCTCCTCAGGGTCACGGGAGGAGGGAGGACATAAACTTGCGTCCTCCCGTGATCCAAAGCTCAGTATACCGGGAACTACAGCTTGCGGTATACTGAGAGCGCTGCAGCCGGGACGAATCCCGACATTACTATCGAAATCCACCCAGCTGCGTGATTGACAGCTGTACCCGCCCCGTTCGTTCCTCCAGTCAGCGCTGGAAGTGAGCGAACACATACCGTCGCTCTCTCACTTCTCGATCCTGTCCCTGCAGAGAGCCCCCTGCATAGAGCCCTTTCACTCACGGCTCTCTGCAGGGACAGGATCGAGAAGTGAGAGAGCGACGGTATGTGTTCGCTCACTTCCAGATCTATTGAGCCGACATGTGACAGTTTTGTTGTCCCACGTCGGCTCGAACTATGAGGTTGAGTGAAAACCACTCACCACATAGTTCTCCTTTAAGGAACTTGAATGTATTTGTAAGCTTAAATTCCTGAGTTTAGTTTCACTTTAAAGTGACCCTTTCCTTTGCCCATACAAAGGCAGTTTGTAGCTTGCAGTGGGCTCTTGTTACCTAATCCTGTTGGTCAGAGTGGTGTAGGAGTGAGGAAAACTGAGTATATGCTGCTGGAGGGGAGGGGAGTTAAGTGACCCTTTTACTTTGAGGCTGATATATGTTTCCAACCATTAAAAGTTTGCATCATTCATTTACAATCCCTGCGACTGGCATTCTTCCTTTTTTAGATTTCAAAACTGGCAGGAAAGTAGATCACATCCAGTACAGTACAACAAACATAGCATGCAGGTCCCGCATTCTATATAGTTTTTTAGATTTCACATCATGCTAGGACCACACTGCGATCTAATTTGTGACCCTGCTCTTATCTGTTTGAGAGTTTTGTTTGTTCTCCGGTTACATCCTCCATGATAATGGGCATACCAGTTGTTAGCTCACTTGGGAACTCAAGCACATATCTCACCATTTTGAGAGATTGCGGCACCCGATCCCCCTGCAGCCCCCATTCACCTGCTGGCAAGCTTCTGCATCCAACAGGTGAATGTAATCAGCTGCGAGCAATAGCCAATAGCCAGTTCTCTCTCAGGTCCACTCCTCTGCTTGGTGGGCGGCGTTTCAATAGCCAGCCTGTTATTGGCTATTTCAGATTGTAATAGCCAATATCAGTGTGGCAATGGAAATCCCCCCTACTAAGAAAAGCAGCGGACCTGAGAGAGACAGTTCTCTCTCAGGCCGGCTCCTCTGCTCAATGGGCGGGCACAATAGCTATCCTGCTATTGGATATTGCAATTTGAAATGGCCAATAGCAGGCTGGCTATTTCTCCCCGTTGTTTACATTCTGCCACCGACAGCGGAATCTAGCCACCAACCGGCAGCAAAATGTAAACAAAGAACGTCTTTAGCAACTAAATAAATGTAGTTCCTAAAAATGTCTATGTTTACTGTGCACCAGGCAATCAGCAAAAATGCCCATCAAGCCACCGTCAAATAAAAAAATGGAGGACATATTATGTTCTTGATTTTTTTTTGCCAGTTGCTTAAGAGTGCCGGTTGCTTGAATGCTGGACAATGGGGAATTATATATTAATTTTTATAAGTGGAATAAAAGAGATATTTATATACTGATACTTATGGCCTTGTTGTGGTCATGTTTTTGAAATCTTGCACGAAATGCTACTTTGAAAATATGGCACAAGGAGTAAGTAAATATGTAAAAGACACAATAGAACAACTTTCCAATAAACTTTACATTACCCATACTGTGTACTAGCTGCAATACACGACCGGTTGTCTTTTTTTTTTTACATTATATTTATGTGTTTTATGATATATTTTAAATTTTCCTATTTTCTTTTGAAATTCATTGATACCAAAATAAACCTCACCTAGAACACAGTTTAAAAGCCTTGTTCAATAAATAAGACATGAATGTGTGATCAAACCGAGAAAACTTTCTGTAAAATGTAAGAAGACGGATGATTTCATGAACGCTGACAGATGTAGCAAACTCTGAAGCAAGTAAAGTGTTCCTCGTCCTTATATAACAATGTGCACGTCAGTCATGGGTATATTAAAAAAAAACGTCTTTTGCTTGAAATGTTTATTGCAACTTTATGTTTAAGTGCACATTGAACTGAAAAGCCTAAACAACTTTGTGTGGGCTTATTCTGCAAGGTTTGTTACTGCCTATTTAATGAACATTTTCTGGCTGACAAGTGGAATTTGTAGACTTTAAAATATTAGATGCAATTAAACCTGAAAAATGGTGGGTGGGCAAGTCTGCAAGGCATTTATTAGGCTTAACATATCATTTACTTGTCGGTGTTGGGGGCATCGCTAGGTCCTGAAGCCTCTTACTAGGTACCCCAGAACCTTGGCCAGAAGACTTCCCTTAATTTGTGTGTACATTTTGGCACACCTTAACTAGTCATGTGCACGGGATAAAAATAATTTAGTTTAGTTTTCATTCAGATTTTCCATTATTTAGTTTTTCAGGATTCGGGTCTGAAAGTCAATTTGTTTTGGGATTCAGATCGGAAGAAATTAGTTAGCGGTAGTCTGTACGAATTTTCATTTCTAGACGAATTTAGTTGCAGCAAAGTGACATTAGACAAAAGAAAAAAATATTTTATTTTTTTTTAGTCTGCAGGAGAGAAAAAAAAGTGTGAGGTTCCCCCTAATTTGATACCAGACCCTTCAGGTCTGGTAGGAATGTTAGGAGGGACGCCCCCCC
>NW_017308581.1:36104-42173 GCF_000935625.1 Nanorana parkeri | reverse complement strand
GGTTTTAAACCCTTTTCCCCCCCCCCCCCTCTTTCCTGCCCTGCCAGGCCTGTGCTCTAATTAAAGGGACTGGTATCAATTGGGGGAACCTCAGGCTTTTTCCCCCCTTCTGCAGACTGTAAAGAAAAAGTATTTTTTTTTCTTTTGTCTAACGTCACTTTGCTGCAACGAATATTCGGCCAAAAATTTTCGTTATCGGAAATTCAAATTAGTTTTCATTCATCTTTTCTGTCATACATATACTGTATATATCTGAATCTCTGAATTTCCTAAAATTCGTCCAAATGACAAATCTTTCCAAAACGAATCGCACATGTCTAACCTTAACCAATCTGTAGCCCACCCCTGCATTTCAGGTCATTAAGAGCTAATTTGTAATCAGCTCCCATCTTTTGCTATATGTCTGGCTACCAACAAAGCTTGAAGAAGAGATGATGGCCAACAAACACTGCCTAGAGTTGGAATGAACAATAAGGAGAAAGGTTTTGACATTTCTGGTAGGTGCACCGAGCAGTTTTCATGCTAAGCAGTGGTAGACTGGGGGTTTAAATCTAGCTGAAATAAAGTATACTGGCCGAGGGGTGTATAATGTTAAGTGAAAGGTGTATAGTGCTGCAGGATAGAAATCTATGCTGAGGACTGAGATGGTACATTTCATTGGATTGGGGGTGCATACTGCTGGAATGGGGTGAAAACTGTGAGTGGGAGGTATGTGCTGCTAGACTGGAGTATATTTTGCTACATTCGAGGTATCTATTGCCATGGGAATATTTGTAACCCCGTGTTTTAGATTGTGCAGAGAAGAATAGCGTCATTAAAACATGCACATTGCTATGAGTTATGGCTATGGCTAAAATATTACAGTTTTAAGGTAGTATTTTTTTTGTTTATGAGAGGCCAAAAGAGGGATTAAAATATTGTGATATGCAAGCAACACACTTGTAATCATGACAATATGTTGGCAGTACAAAGAGCAGGTAGACAACAAATGTGGGCAACATACTGACAATCGTGACAACAAGTGGGCAACAAAGAAACAGTTATGACAATATATGGGCAGCAGATGAGAAATCATGATAATACATGAGCAGCAACTGTCAACTGTGACAATACCTCATCAACAAATGGGCAATTGCAATGTTTTACAACAACAAAAAGACAATAGTGTTAACACAGGCAACAAACAAGAAATTGTGACAATACATGATCAACATCTTGGATGACGCGGCCAATAAAATGCAGGGTAAATCATTTCAACCCAGTCTGCCCCACCACCCCCTTTCTTCTCTTCTAACCGCTTGGTACAACAGCAATCCTCCATCTGCCCAACCATGTACCCTCAGCCCCCATGGGGTTAGGCTGAAAAAGAGGAGAACACAGCCTGTTTCCTCCCCCACCACTTTCCTCCTTTGCAGGATCCGCTCTTCCCCCAGCCAGCCTGATGTGTGACTGGGAGTAGTGATGTTGAAGGGCAATCGTTGGGTTTGCCAGAGGGAGATCCTAGTGGTCACAAGACCAGGTAATCATACTGTTAAATGGACTCTGCAGACCGAGTCTAGAGAGTTGGATGGAAAGCCATGTACTGCTGCATGGTGGTTATCTATTGCTGACTTGGGTTGACACGTACTTGAGAAAAATATACTGCTGTTAGGGATGAGGGGTATAGTATTCTAGCTGGAGAAATAATACTGCTGGTGGGAGAAAGAATATTCCTTCTTTCCTTCTCTACCCCCTTCCTTTTTTAAAGGCCTCATATAGGCCGCATTGGAGGGATGGCCCTGCTTACTCATACCCCATGTAAGATCTATTAAAAGTTTAGAAAATTGTTTCTGCTATGTCTTTTTTTTATTATTAAACCAATACATGTGTTCAGCCCCATTATATGTTCTACTATTAGCAATCCTCCAGTCATGGATCGTCTGTGTACTTTCCAGTGTCTTGGGGGAAAGAAAAGATGGCTGGATTAACACCATCATGACATATACCTTTGTATCCATACTAGAGAGGATGCCCTGGTATTGCTTCAGTCTATCTTACTAGTCTGCCCTTATTTTTTCTATACCTTTTTTGTAATTTAAAAGGCATACTTTCCTCCATTACCTATACCAGCTGGCTTATCAGGTCCCCCAAACCATCATAGTTATAGTCAGTAAGTGATGTAAGCAAGTCCTTGCTATATACTGTAATGTACACAAGTATAATAAAATACATAGCTCCGATTGCTGAAATTAGATATTACGGGTTTCGTTATGTACACTATCTTTTTTTTCTTCACACAGCAACCACTAGTTAAGAAAGTACATAATGGAACTGCACAAGATGTTTCAACCTTTCAACCATTAACTTTGCTATGTGAGTAAGTCCATTAGTGCAGTGCTTCATCAGTGTAATTTCATCCTATCTTCCTCCTTTAATGGATGCAATGGACTATCACACGTAGACATATACCTTATATAGAATCTATTACCACTATTTATTTCATCGCTATTAACCTATGAGAACATGTAAGCGGAAAATGTTATTGATGCATTACCTTAGACAAGTTCACAGCACACAGAGTATTGAGAGTATATAACCCAGTAGAACAACCTTTATCTTAAAGTGAACCTGTGCTGCATTTTAAATTCAGCCTAGGAACAGACACACCAAGATGCCTGCTAATATTTATATTAGTTTGATCATATCTTTAAGAATAGAATCCATGAATATGGTCAAAGGTACATTATACAATCAGCTGATTGCGTTAATCGATTCTGTAACCCAAAGGTGCATATTCTTTCTTACTGTATGTTGGGCCCCAAGTTTCACAATGACCATTTGAGCATTACCATTTCACAAGGACCTCAATTGTCATTTCCCATTAAACTATTAACAGTGGTCCCCATCCAGGTTGGCATTGTTGTAAGTGTCTCCATATGGCCAAATATGTGATCCTATTCAAATTACCTGCTATGATCATATCTTTGGGCATTCCCCTTATATATTACACATTTTTGTGACATGTTGTTACTGGCTGTGATCCTAATTCATACTATTTAAACTAGCAAGGAAGAACAGTTATTCTGCTCATAGCTACTCACATATCAGTCTGAATGTCACAACACTTCTTAAAACTCAACCTTTCAAAAACTAAGCTCATGATATTCCCCCCGTGCACCTTCCCCCAACTTTTCCCTTGAGATTGAGATGCCAAGGTGCTAGATGTCATCCTTGACTCGGACCTCACCTTTCTTCCCCACATCCAATCACTATCCAAATCCTGCCGCCTTCACCTTCGTAACATCCCCAAAATACACCCCTTCCTAACCAATGAAACTGCAAAATTACTCATCCACTCACTTGTTATCTCTTGTCTTGACTATTGCAACTCCCGCCTCATCGGCCTAACTCTACACAGGCTATTCCCCCTTCAGTCGATCATGAATGCTAGTAAAAAGAGATAGTTAGGGATCAGCACTAAATTGGAGACACCACACCCCTAGTTACAATCGTAAGCCAAAAAAGAAGAAGAAAAGATGGGGCTTTGAAAGTGTCTACTAACTAATGCCAGGGAGTATGGTTCAACATAATGTCAAAAAATTCATCAATATAATAATAAAATTCATTTTTAATAAAGAAAATACATGATTGAGAAGGTAAATAAAACATCTCATATTCAATTTAAAACATCACTACATAAACGGCATGTCACCTCTATGGAAATCTAAAGTATAAATTGGAGCAATGTTGCAGTGAGTGCCAAATAAACAAGTACACTAGATCCAAACTCCGTATGGATATTCAGCCAGATATAGTGTATATTGAACTATCCACACATTGTATGTATATTAAGTAGATAAGTTAAACTTCCATACAGATCGTATTATACTCTTACCTATGCATTAGTATTTAGTGTCGATCCCAGGAAAGAATGGGTGTCTTCCACCCTGGTACATTGTAGTAAAAAGAGATAGTTAGGGATCAGCACTAAATTGGAGACACCACACCCCTAATTACAGTCGTAAGCCAAAAAAGAAGAAGAAAAGATGGGGCTTTGAAAGTGTCTACTAACTAATGCCAGGGAGTATGGTTCAACGTAATGTCAAAAAATTCATCTTCTGCCAATCCCTGTACTGGCTTCCATCCCCAACCCCCCTCTGCCAATCCCTCCACTGGCTTCCATCCCCCACCCCCATCTGCCAATCCCTGCACTGGCTTCCTAAATCCCAAAGAATAAAACTATTTTACTATATCTCAAACCTTGTCTCAAAGTATCACACTAACCGTCCCCTCTGCTTTTCAAAAGACCTTCTGCTTTCCAGCTTCCTCGTCAACTCCTCCAGGACTCCCTTACAGGACTTTACTAGAGTATCTCCCATCCTCTGGAACTCTTTACCCCAGCCTGTCCATCTATCTCCTACTCTGACTGCCTTTAGGCGATCCCTAAAGATATCTCTACAAAGAAGCCTATCCCACCTCAACCTAACCTCTGAACCATCACATTCTCATACAATTCATTTCCACAAAGCTACCTCCTCATGTATCACTTGCCCCTGAACTTTTAGATTGTAAGCCCTCAGGGGCAGGGCCCTCCTTACCATCTTGTCTTGTGTTGTATTGGCGCTATATAAATCCTGTATTATAATAATAATAAAGCGATAAAATTGTGCTATCAATTTAGTTGCTCTGGTACTTGCTCTGGTAGCAAAGTAAGGCTCTAACACAATGCTCAAACATGCTAGTTATGGATTGCTCATCTGAGAAATAGATTGGAACTGAAAAAGCATGTGTTCCTACAACTAGGGCCAGAGTTATACTTCCAAGCCTCTTAGGTCCACTGTCTTGTGCTGCTCCTTACTACACTAGTCTGCTCCTTACTATACTACCAGCCTTTGTAATCACACTAACATGATGAAATACCGTAGGTACACAAAACACATAGGGCTTAATTTAGTAAAGGAAGATAGACTGTTCACTTTACAAGGAAATTTGCACATTGGTGAATGAGCTGATGCTCTGCTGACTTCCATCATCCAATTATGTGCAGGTAAAAATCCAGTGCATTTTTATTTTTCTTTCACATGATCTTTGCAAAGCAAATTTTCACCGCATTCCCTAAGCTAAGTGAAAATTGCCTTGCAAGGTAAACAGAGACAGATTGTATCAGGGAGCTAGGGGGCAGGGAGACATTTTTCTCCCCATGGGCCAGTAGTAATGAAGTATGTTGAGCTGGTATTCCAGAGTAGTGACACTTCATCATTCAGACATCAATCAGAGCGAGACTGGTAGTCAGTGACAACTGCTGGGTGTTCTATGGCTACCTACTCCCTGTCTAGACATGTAACCATAGTGCCCTAAAAGTGAAGCTTTTCAGCATTGATGTCCTGAGATGTCATGTGATAAATGCCTAGAGCTGAAAAGGAAGCTGATGGTTGAAGATATGACAAGGTTTGTCACAATAAACCATGTCCTTTAGTAGCACCCACTTTTCACCATGCCCACCAATCATCACAGTTTTTTAGCCCAAAGGAACCTTTTCCAACCATCAAAGGACGTGGTGGAAGCCGTCACCTGATTCTGCCAGCAGTTCTGTTCTAGATATACAGACCAAGAATGGGTGAGCTGTAAGTACACAGTGTATTATTCACCCAACAAAAAAGTACAAATTGTGCTGGGACATCAAAAATAAGGCTCCATATGGATGGAACTGGCAATGCAGGCTGAAGATTTATTCTACATGGGAATGTGCTACTAGCAACTACCATGATGTGGGTTTACTGTATATGTGTTGTCACTGGAAGCCTCCCCCCCTAGGCCTTAGCCTATGTTGGATATGCAGAAATCCCACCCAACCTACAACAACAAACACACTTGTGCTTCAAAAATGGTGCTAGCTACAAAATTGTGGCTGGATCATTGTTCAGAAATCTTGGCTTCAAGCAAAACAGTCAGATTTGCTGCAAACTCTGATTTGCACAAACTAATTCCTTAATAACAAAAATGTATAGCACTATCAACAACACATTATAAATAATAATAATAATAATATAATTAATAATAATAATAAAAAAATATCCCTATCCGCAAGAA
>NW_017308581.1:13271-36006 GCF_000935625.1 Nanorana parkeri | reverse complement strand
CCTTTCAGCAAGAAATAATAATAAACTTACCAGCAGTGGGTCACAAGCATAATAACAAAAGCCCTAAAAGCAGCAAATGAAAATAATAACAGTAACAGCCCTCCAGCAATATATTATAATAATCATATTTCCACTGGGTAATACACACCTAAGTATAAAAATAATTATAGTCCCACAACCAGCATATTAGGATAATAATATTATTAGTCCCACTACATAATACCCACATTTCTAAGCGAATGATATTGAACATTTTATGAACTTTTTATTGGATTTTAAATCACATTGGCTTCCCACATTGTATAAGGGTTAAAAATAGTCATTTTGATATTCATAATGTAATTTTGTTTAGCTTTGATTCAAAATGTTGCAAATGTAGATTTGTTGCCTTTACAGTGTTTATAAAGAATATAAATAAAATGTCATTGGATCAAAATAAAAAATGCTCCCTACTGTTGTGTTAAGAACATCTGGTGAATTCCCAACTGTGAGCTTACTAAATTAAATGCTGCCCATTTTTTAAAATAAATGAATATCTAATCTTAAAAATAGGTTAATTGTATTCCCGCTAAAATAAAAGGGGGTCCTCCACCAGTACAAAATTAATCTCTTGTGATAGCAGGGGGGAAGTAATTGAAGGAACATACACTCACTGGCCACTTTATTAGGTACACCTGTTCAATTGCTTGGTAACACAAATTGCTAATCAGCCAATCACATGGCAGCAACTCAATTCATTTAGGCATTTAGACATGGTGAAGACGACTTGCTGAAGTTCAAACCGAGCATCAGAATGGGGAAGAAAGGGGATTTAAGTGACTGTGAACGTGGCATGGTTGTTGGTGCCAGACGGGCTGGTCTGAGTATTTAAAAGACTGCTGATCTACTGGGATTTTCATATACAACCATCTCTCGGGTTTAAAGAGAATGATCAGAAAAAGATGAAATATCTACAGTAGTAAGTGGCAGTTTTGTGGACAAAAATCAGAGGAGGTCAGAGGAGAATGGGCAGACTCATGGTTTGAGAACAGTAACTCAAATAACCACTCGTTACATCCGAGGTATGCAGAATACCATCTCTGATCGCACAACAACTTGAATCAGATGAGCTACAGCAGCAGAAGACCACACCGGGTGCCACTCCTATCAGCTAAGAACAGGAAAATGGAGGCTACAATTCGCACAAGCTCACCAAAATTGGACAATAGAAGATTGGAAAAAGATTGCCTGGTCTGATGAGTCTAGGGGGGTGATTTACTAACCTAAACACACGCACGCACCAGGTGCGTGTGATTTTCACACAGCAAAACATATTTATCAACCAAAAAGTCTCTAAAAGCATATTTCCACTAATGCCATATATGGAAAAAGCATGCACATGATGCATATATAATGCTGCTTCACAGTTTAAACAAAAATGGTTAGCTCATGCATTTACATTCCTGCATTCATCAACGCAACACAACATAGAGCTAATTTACACAACATCACCTTGCAATTCATGCTTGGCTTTGCACAACACACCTGCTGGGTGTGTACACACTGCAAAGGTGTTTAGATTCCACCCATAGATCATGCTGGGAGGGAACACACTACAGAGGTGTATACATGTTCGTGGTGTGGTTATAAGGTTAGTAAATCAACCCCTAGATTTCAGCTGCAACATTCAGATATTAGGGTCAGAATTTGGCGTGAACAGCATGAGAGCATGGATCCATCCTGCCTTGTATCAACGGTTCAGGCTGGTGGTGGTGGTGTAATGGTGTGGGGAATATTTTCATGGCACACTTTGGGCCTGTGATGTTCTCTTGTCAATATGGACCAAAATCTCTGAGGAATGTTTCCAATACCTTGTTGAATCTATGCCACGAAGAATGAAGGCAGTTCTGAAGCAAAAAGGGGTCCAACCCGATACTAGAAAGGTGTACCTAATAAAGTGGCTGGTGAGTGTATGTACATATTGGGTAGGGTACATGACAGCTTGGGCTCACAGGAAAAGGGTAAAAAGACAATGAGCTCATTCAATGGGAAGAGTACTGCTCACATATAACAGGCATACACTTGAGTCCAGGAGGTGGGATCGCCCAATGGTGTGGAAGAAGAGGAGGAGGGAGCCATGATGTCACTGGAAAAACCTGAAGGATGCTGGAAAAAAGGTATATATATATATACACTGTGATAATAGCCATCCCTCATGCTCCAATGTGCATCACTGTGTCCTGATAAAGTACATGGGCTCCCCAATAACATTCCTACAAAGAAATAAATCCCAAAACGTATCAGTAAGAGCAGCCCTGAGTAAAAGGACACAATAGCTATCAAATTTACATACTGTATACTTGCATTTATGTATTTATATACTAAAGTGTGTGTGTGATAATACACAGTGTGTCTACATATATTAATGAGTAAATGATTGTGTAGAAGATTTTTGTACAGAAGATAGAAGATGCTTAATGAAAAAAAAAACAAACACAGGAAAAAGAAGGAAGCAGGGGAATTTTGCTAAAAGGAAAACCTTGTAGAAATACTGTATACTTATTCATTACAAATAAATATGAAGCCTTGAAAAATAAACTTTGAAAAAAGTGCTGGAGCTCAACGATCAGTATTTGACCAGACCATTGTTCGTGTACAATAACTCCCATGAAGGACAGATTGGTCTGGAGGTCCATTACACAGAGACCTGATTGTCGTTGTTGAGTCTTTGCATGGATACAGTTTTTACTGTGAACCTTTCTTTGCCCTTTTTACTAGATACACAAAGCAGTGACTGATAACCAGACCTTGGGAAGACTCTACTATTAGTTATTTAGCTGTATTGATACACAAACATACCTGTGACTCTTAAAGATTGCATTGGGATTGATTGGGATTGTTTAACTGCTTCTTTAAAGTATATACTGTACAGTGCTCTTGTGCTGATTACAAAAAATAGATAAAGTCATTAAAAAAACATTCTGACCTTATCTATAAATGTGTTGAAAATTGCACATAATTAGTAAATGTAAAACAGGCTTGAAAATCTCAAAGACAAGCTAGTAAACAGCTATTGATTAGCACCATTGGCAGGCTCTTCTTGCGGAAGACTAAAGGTGGCCATACACTGTACAACCATCGCAAGACCTTAGTCTTGCGATGGTTGTAAAGTAATTTAAAAAACGTACGATCTGCCCATCTTGGACAGGCAGATCGTACTTGTGGTCATCGCAAGCCCGCCCCCCTGAGGGGCGGGCTTCCAATGACTGTAATGAGGGGCGGGCTTACGATGACTGCAAACGGGCAGTGTGTGCGTGCGCACACCGGCCCGTTCGCCAGTTGTCGAGCCAGCAGGCCACTAACTCGCCGAGAATCGTACGATTCCCGGCGAGTTTTCTAGCATGCTGGTTCGACAGAAGACGTGAGACCGTATAGTAGAAATGGTCGCACGCCTTCCATACACTGCACGATTCTCGTACGATCGCGGGATTTCCCGCGATTCTCGTACGAGAATCGTGCAGTGTATGGGCACCTTTACATCAGGCCTATGGTGGCTTTATCAGTAGTATTCCTGCCTTATATCTGCCATACTACATGTTTGGAGTCATTTCCTCTGATTACTGAAATGTATATTTAAATTTATGTGGCAAATAAGTTGCGCTCGGTCTAGTTGTGAATGGATGTAAAAGTGCTCTCTCTTATTTAAATTTGTTTGCTTGCCATGAACTTCCAATGGTTTGTCCAGTAGGACCATTGCCTTGTTCCTGCTAGTTCTTCACCCAGATAGCAAGGATGACTTGCCACAAACTTGTGCCAAGTCTTTCTAACTTGCTGCACACATTCCTGGCAAGTTGTAGACTTGCAGAACACTTGCAGCACAAGTTCTAGTTGACACTTTTTGAATTTGTAGCAAATTTGCTTGGCAAGTCTACAGCAAAAGTCATGCAGGTCTTAGCAAGAGATCTGCAAGTGTACAGCACTTCTGCAAAGCACATTGATCTGGAGACTTGCAATGCAGACTTGCTGTAATTGTGCAACAAAATTGTGAAGCTTGGCAAGTCTGCAATAGTTTAGCAAGTCATTTTCAAACTTTAAATTTTCAAAGCAGCTCAATTGCTTGCTATCTGGGCAGTTCACTCCTTATTTCAATAGCCAATGTTACCGATGTATTTTGCTTGTTTTATGTAATATGGGCTTACAACCTGATTTATTGAAAAGGTGAATTAGGAAGGCATAACAGGAGGATTAATTAAAAAAAAAAAAACTAGAGTTTTCCTTTAAACCAAGCCTCACATCCTACCCCTTGCTCTTTCTTCTTAACACAAGTGCCAATTCATCGCTCAAGTTACTTGAAGAAGTTAGGGTACTTCTACAAAGCAGAACTTGAACTTTTTAATTGAATTGGCACAATTACCTTGATATTAGAAAACAATGACAGGCAAGCAAGGATTTGGCATTTGTATCACTCTGGAGGGTTTCCCACCAAACGTAGAGAGCAAAAAATGATTTAAGTGCCTGCACCTGCTCTTCTGCATGTGCAATCATACACACCTAACGTGTCTCTGTTCTCGGAAAGAAGAGCCTTAATTAACCACTTTGAGAAAGAATGAGACTTTTGCCCAGGCAAGGGAAATTAGTTTTGCAAATTAGCTCATTAAATAAGCCAATAAGTGCTCTTTTGTAACACCTGGCACCTTTTCTACTCCTGTAATCATACCTTATAGAAAATGTGCATCAATGCTGTAGGTGTGTTAATAGGAAAAGAAGAGTTATCTTGTAAGAAAATAAAGCCTTCAAATGTAGAAGGAGGCATATTCTGGCAACCCAAGGTATCTGAATTTACATCCAGAGATAGATCCAGGCTAATCCAGGGCTTAAAAAGGCCTTGGTGCTCTGGGAAACCAGTTTTCAAAGCCATATGATTGGCTAGACTAGGTAGTCCATAACTGGCGACACCTCATTTCTGCTAGATTATGTGATCATTACAGTAGCGTAAACATGGATGGAAAAAATGACCGATGGGATGCAAAGTTTAATGAAATAATGTTTCCTATGACACGAAGATAGAAGGCCAGATTGCTTATGGGAAGGAAGCTAAATACATCAAATCATTTTGGAAGGCAGAGAGGTGCCTAGGCCATCTGTAACCTTGACGTTCTGTGGATCCATTTTATTATTATTATTATTATTATTATTCAGAACATAGGGTTTTATATTGCATGGTCTACATTTTGTAAATGTTTTTGGGATTGTTATACTTTAATGCCTAACTGCAGCTACATCTATCACTCCCTAATCCCTCTTAGCCCTCCATCCCTTTTGGACTATCCTTGCTCCTTTTATTTTTATGCCTGCCTTTTTTTCCAGGTATCTTTGGTCCATCACGGATCCTCTTTCTCCATTTCTTCCTCTGGTGGTGAGTAGGTCCTGAATGCTGCAGGAAAAAGCCCCAAATAATGATGTAATGCAGCTTTTCACAACATTCTCCTGTAACTCGAGGGCAGTCTGTTAACATACCCTCAGGGGTCGGGCACCCTGGGTTCATAGTAGGGATGTACCAATTCCGTTTTTTTGGTATCGAGTACGAGCACTGATACTTTGCTTTCGGTACTCACTGTTACCGAGTACCAATACCGGTGCTTCTGCTGGCATGGAGCCGGGTTCCCAGGCAATCAGGAAGCGGGCGGTGGGTAATGACATGTCGCCCAGCTTCCTGAGTGCCTAGGAAGCCAGCTCCCTGTTGTTTGGCTGGAAAGTCAACTTCCCAGCCAATCAGCATGGAGCTGGCCATAGTTCATAGGAAGTGGGATGAATGACTATGGGAGTCATTCAATTCAGAATTGGACCAGCGCTGGTGTCAGAGATCCTGTCAAAGATCCCCTGTAACTGCGCAGGCGCCAAGGGCGCATTGCTGTACCAGCGATAATCACGCCATTCCGCGCATGCGCAGAGGATCGCCTTCAGCCGTGCAAGAACGCGCCAAAATGACGCACAGGAAGTGACACAAAATGGCACACAGGAAGTGACACACAAGATGGCACACAGGAAGTGACACACAAAATGGTGCACAGGAAGTGACACATCAACCTAACTACTTCCCCTATAAAAGGCCGGCTCAAGCACCATCATATTGCTGGATTCTCTTTCAGCTCTCCTGTGATATTCTTCTTGCCTTGCTTTGACCCGGATTGGACCTGGCGATTTTTTTTTTTTTTAAATTCTTTATTTAGAAGAGATTTTTTCCTAGCTTTCGAGTGTTGCTGAGGAGTGGGAGAGAGAGGGATCACTGGTTCCACTATCTGACTGGGGCTAGGGGGTATCGCGTCTGCCATCCGCGGTGTAGGGGAGTCGGATCCTATGACAGGCGAGGCCGAGGCTCCGTTGTGCATCCTCGGGGTAGTAGGCCCCGATTCCTTACCCTGAGTTGCAGGGGTCATGGTCGTCCTGGAGGAGCGGCGTGTTGAAGAGGCCGGTGTAGAGAGATAGCGCTGCAGAGAGGTCTGAGACCGCTTCCCGTAACTGGAGCGCGATTTGTTCTTCTTGGACATGAAGAATATGGAGGTAGAGGATGTTAAAATCAACTGAAAAGTCCCAGGCAGGTGCAGAGCTCAGACAATGTGCTTCCTCACGCCGCCATAGCCAAGCCACGCCCCTTAGAGAGATAGCGCTGCAGAGAGGTCTGAGACCGCTTCCCGTAACTGGAGCGCGATTTGTTCTTCTTGGACATGAAGAATATGGAGGTAGAGGATGTTAAAATCAACTGAAAAGTCCCAGGCAGGTGCAGAGCTCAGACAATGTGCTTCCTCACGCCGCCATAGCCAAGCCACGCCCCGACCTGGCGATTTTTGCTTGCTGCCTGCACCCCTGCCCCCCGATCTCGGATTTGTTTACTGGACTTTGATTTTGCCTGATCCCTCTGTACTGTGATTGCTCAATTGGATCTGACCCCGGCTTGCTTACTTGGATTTCGGTGACCAGCATTCCTGGATATCGGCTTGCACGGTGTTATCACCACTGGCAGTCGTGCCACTCGCTGTCTACTTGGACTCTGTCTCCAACCTCAGAGTCCCCGGGACACAAGGTGCAAGGGAGGCCTCCTCACACTCAGTCTCTAAACCAGGTACGTGATAGCTGGGTGGCAAAGTACAGCACAAGTGGACTGTTTTCTATGGGTTCATGCTGACAGCTGCATAACGATCAGTAAAGTTGCATTGCTTTCAGATCCATAAAATCAAAATGAAAACAAATCTGCATCTGAGGTCAGTAAAATTATGCATGTACATATATAAACACAAGTAAGCACATGTACATGCATACATATGTATATGTAATAGAATGGTACAGACTTTTTATGCATATGAATGCTGTACAGACATTTAGTCCCCTTCCACACAGGCTGATCAGGAGGGGATCTATGGATACTCCCCTGTTCAGAGCAGTACAAATTGGATGTCACCACCGTGACATCTGTGTCCGTCCAGTTTTTCCCTCATTCTTGTGATGGAGGAAAGAACTAAAACTGACAAATCCCATATCGGGCTATGGTGACCGGATGTAAACTGACACATCAGATTACCCCTGATCCGACTCTGGTGAAATGGAACTCTTTTCCATTTGTCTTTCCAGACCAGGCTTGCAGTTAGGTGAACAGTATAGTATGGCAGTGTCCCACACCGACTTTAAGCTTTGGGAAGAACATATTTTACTCTCCCATTATGTCTCCTTTAAGGAAATAGTTGTGAAAATGTAGAATAGTCTTCCACATGAGCTGCTTCTACTGTAAATACAGTAACCATTTTTTTAGATACCGGTGTTACATATTTTTCTAATAAACAAGATGTAGAGCTATCTAGATATAGCAGGATGCTGATTCAGGGTTTTATCTGATTGCCATTAGAGGTCAGGGAGGACTTTTTCCCTGTTGCAGCAAATTGGATCACATCTTATAGGTTTTCTCAGCCTGCTGAATATGTGAATGTGTGAATATGTTTCTATTTTCAGCGTAAAAACCTTTATAATTATGAATCGCCAATACAATTTGCTAACATGCATAGTAGATGTTGTCTGTATATCTGGTCACTGATGTGGGTCTGCCTTAGACTCCTGAACTTTTTGGACAGAGGTCCTATTTTGAGAATTCAATGAGGGGAATTTATCAAAACTGGAGCAGACAATAACTGTAGCAGCTGTGCATGGCAACCAATCATCTTCTCTCTTTCATTTTCAAATCTTAACTGAACAGACTGAAAAGAGGAGCTGATTGGTTGCTGTAGGCAACTGCTCCAGATTTTGTCTGCTCCAGGTTTGATAAATTCCCCCCAATGTGTTTTCTTGGCAAGATACGGAAATGACAGCAAATTGTCGCCAGGCAGACACTTGTACTGAGAATAATAGGGATGCTGCCATTGCTCTTCTCCCTCTGAAATTGCAAACTGCCTGGCAGCCTTTTCTGACTAGGAGTACATGCAAACTTCTTACCCCAGGTGTCCATAATAGGAAGGAAACTGACATTTTTATTCCTCTTTTTTCTTAACCACTTGGTGACCGGGATGTTAAACCCTCTTTCTGTCCCGGCCATTTTTCAGTGTACTTTGACTGACGTTTATTCCGTCATGCAACGCTGTACTGAAATTAATTTTATACCATTTTTTGGGGACAGATAGAGCTTTCTTTTGGTTGTTATTTAGTCACCACTGGGGGGTTTTATTTTTTACTATATAAAGAAAAAAGTACAGAATATTTTGGAAAAAAAGACTATTTTTGTTACGTTATATTATTAAACATGTATTATTACCCAATTTGTTTGTAAAATATAAAAGACGGGGTCATGTCGGTTAAATAGACATCAAACACATCAAGCCTAAAAATTGCGCACACCCATGAAATTGGAAAAAGCTACCATACCCAAATTTGGCCATAGGTGACGCTTTAAAAGCTTTTACCGCTCATCAGTTTAGTGTTATTAGTGATTAATGGCCCTAAAATTATTGCTCACGCCCTGACGTTTGCGGTGATATGTCACACGTGCGCCACAAATCGTCGTTTTCGCACATAGGTGCACCCAACGTATGTTTGCGTGTCTATGTGGGAGCGGGGACTTTAACTGTTTTGTGTTTTTTTTATGTGTAACTTTACGTTTTTTGTCACTTATTTTTTTTTTTACACTTAACTATACTGTTACCACATGGGGGACTAAGAAGCCCCCTATGTAATATCAAATTACAGTGACAGGTCCTCTTCATGGGGACATCAGGGGTGCATGCAGAAAGCATACATGACTATTAGGTCATACAGACAATTCAATGTACATATCGTGACCAGACATTCCAAACTCAGGTCTATATAGAACCAGGTAAACTCAAGCTGCGCTCACGGAGCAAAGGTTGGTGTAGGTGTGCTGGACCACCGAAGCCATTTCTCATTAAAAATGTTTAATGACCCTTGTTTGTAGGCTATATGCCTTTCGTAGTGATAATGGAGCTTCACTATGGAGAGGGTTTCGCCCATCAA
Organism: Nanorana parkeri; assembly: GCF_000935625.1. Classification (NCBI taxonomy): domain Eukaryota; kingdom Metazoa; phylum Chordata; class Amphibia; order Anura; family Dicroglossidae; genus Nanorana; species Nanorana parkeri. The sequence continues at coordinate 26,517 of NW_017308581.1, read as the reverse complement.
GGGGGTTATGGAGCTCTTCCACTTTCTAACTACAGTGAGCCTGGCTGCCAGTAGGATATGAACTGTTAAAGGAGAACTATGAGGTGAGTGTTTTTTACTCATTCTCATAGTTGGAGCCGATTGTGTGACAATGAAACTGTCACAGGTCGGCTCAATAGATTGGGAAGTGAGCGAACACATACCTTCACTCGCTCACTTTTCGACCATGTCCCTGCAGAGAGTGGTGACTGTCAATCACGGCTCCCTGCAGGGATTCCCCCCGCTCCGATCCTCCAGCGCTGACTGGCGCAACGGACGGGGGCGGGTACAGCTGGCTCTGCCTCAGATAGGCAGAGCCAGCTGTCAATCACGCAGCTAGTTTCCTCTGCCAATATCTATTTAGTTTTCAGAGATATAAGCTGGCTCCCCGCACTCACGTGTCACTTGAACTATACTCCCTCTTCATATTACCTGTGATATCAATCGTGAGGTGCCACGATTAATAGACGCTTTAAAAGACAGCATGGGCAGTTCACGATCTGGGTCTTTCGCCCGAATCTTATTAAAAGATTTAGAATGCTGTTGCTTTTTATTCTCTGCTCTCTCCACTTTAATTTTTTTATTTTTTTTCCTCCCTTTTTGTTTTTATTTTCTTTTGTTTTTATTTCCCTTTTTTCCCTTCTTTCACCCTCTCTTCTCGCCTGCAATAATGCGTTTTGAAAAACACTGAATTTACTTTGTTGGCATTTACATGCAAAGAATGTAATTTGAATACCTTTCTGTATTATCTGTCTACGCATTGTGTAAATCTTTGAAAACCTGATAAAATAAAATAAAGAATTTATTAAAAAATCACGCAGCTAGGTGGATCTCGACAGTAATGTCGGGATCCGTCCCGGTTGCGGAGGTCTCAGTATACCGCGAGCTGTAGCTCGCGGTATACTGAGCTTTGGGTCACGGGAGGACGCTAGTTTGTGTCCTCCCGTTACCCTTAGGAGAACTATGGGGAAAAACACTGACCCCATAGTTCTCCTTTTAATCTTCAAAATTTTGTTGGGATACAGTCAATGCGCAAAGACAGAACTGCCGGGGCAGGAGATGGGTCTATCAGTAAGCCTGTGATAGCTGCTATTTTCTTAAAGCTCTCCTTCCAGAAGCTCGTTAGGCATTTGCACTCCCACAGAATGTGGTGTAGGGTGCCAACTAGCCAACAGTCCCTCCAGCACATTGAGGAGGGGTATGCAAACATCATTGCCAGTTTGTGTGGTGTGTAATACTAGTGGTTTTGAGCGTGCCTGTAGCCACAGGGTGGTAGAGAAAGTGTGATTGAGGTCACTCTCCCATATCTCAAAGGGTTTAGCCTTGACAAAAGACATTTTATCATATAATAGAGAGTAGAATAGTGATATTCCTCCTTCTTTAGGAAACTTCTCTAAATAGAATCTCCAAGCTGGGTGGGGCAGTCTGCAAAGTATCTGAGGATTTGATTGTAGTGCATGTTTAATTTTGAGATATTGGAGGAAGCAACTGGAGGGGGGGCCAAACCTGGAAGACAAGACAGAGAAAGGCTTCATTTTACTATCAGTTAGCAAGTCTTGTATGAGACGGACCGCTCTAGAGGTCTATTCATGTAAGACCGAGCTGGCAGCGTGGAGAGGCGAGCTGGCATCGTGGAGAGGCGAGCTGGCAGCGTGGAGAGGAACCCACTGGCAAGAAGCGTCCGATGAGTCAGAGAGTGAGGTACCAAAGGGCAATCCAAGGGGGTAGTCAAGGTCCAGTCCGGGTTGAGGCAGGCAGCACGGGTTCAGAGGCGATAGACGGTCCACGGATTCGTCAATCAGTTCAAACGAGTGGGTGAGAGGCAACAACAAGATCCAACAGAGAGGCTAGGCCAGAGGTAGGCAACCTTGGCTCTCTAGCTGCGGTGAAACTACAAATCCCATAAGGCATTGCAAGCCACAGGCATGGTTCCCAGAGGCAGAAGCATGATGGGATTTGTAGTTTCAGCACAGCTGGAGAGTCATGGTTGTATACCCCTGGGCTATGCGATCACACCATAAGGTGGAATAACTCAGCAACAAGCCAGGGCTCTGACCACGATTTTATAACCAGTAAGAGCAAGACCACCCCCTGGTTGCCGGGGCAACCAGGAGGTTTCCCTCCCCGGGATCCAATGGCAGGGCGAGAAAGATGGAAGGTGTGTGCCGGGAACCTCCCCCAGCAAGGCCCACACCCGACGATCCTAATGAGCGCAGGTGCGCTACACGCGTGCAGCCGGTGCACCACGCGCGCATCGCGCATTTCGCACATGCGCACCAGCAACCCTGGCGCCAGGAGTTCTGCCAGGCTGAAGGAGAACCCGTGCCATGCACCGTACCTGCTGGCCCCGAGGAGAGGTGACACCCCCGGTTCCCTGACAGAATCAGAACTCTGATGGCTTCGATTGGAGAGAGCACAGATGTTTTTTTTAATTTCTTATGCAGTGTTTTGAGATGGGGAGGGTGTGGCTAACAAACATTTTAGTGCAAGGTCTACTTTAAAAAATACATTGAATGAAAAAACATTGCCAAGAAAGTCTAAATTAATGGAAACCAGAGCTTGATAAATCTTTTTTTTTCTACTGATCGTTTTTTTCACAGCTTGCTTGTTCCTTTTTATATGCCCAGTCTGTTATTTTGGATGTTTGCACCTTTAATTGTGAAATCTCATTACATCATCCCATTTTGCTGATTTACTTTTTTCATCCACAACAATTTCCAAACCCGAACCGCTCTGCTACATGTAACAAAAATAAGACTTTAAGAGGTTGTTTAGCCAAGTGTTCATTACCACTCATGGGAGTTCTTCAGTTTAAAAAGTAAGGAATGAATAGATTACAAATAAATTACACACTCTTAATATTCATTAAACCTCTTATCCTGCTATAACAAGTGCCTGTCGTTCTATTACACACAATACCAAAGGGATAAAATGAGCACGCCATAAAGGTTGCCAAGTCAGTAGAGACAAAATTTTAGCATTGGTTAATTGCATGCTTTCCATCAGAGAAATGGCAGATTTTCTCACTCGGCATCCTGTGTCACTTTAGTGGCCAAGAGCACAGCAATCAATGAGATAATGGAACGAAAAAAAAAGTCATAAAGAAACATTTAAGTTTAAAAAAAAAAAAGAATAATAATAGTTTGCCTGGGCTGTCAAAGTTAATATTCTGTAACTGCTCTGTGGAAACAGTAAAAGAATTTGCTGTTTAATTAGATATTTATACAATGCTGAGAGACATACAACATAACAAAAACCTGCCGCAAAAAGCCTCAATTTTTCATACTTGGCAAAGTAGGCAATTAAGTTCAAATTCATGCAAAGTAGGCATTAATGTTAGGCTGGAAAAAATAATGTAGGCTCTATTTTAGAAAACATGTACTTTTGTGTAAGTGGATTCGCTGGATGGTGCAACAAAGAATAAAAAAGAAAATTATATACAGAAATTAAAAGAGGAATTAGAAATGAATGTAAATTACACTTGAATCATTTTCATTCTAGAGATTTAAAGTGGTCACCGAATTCTTTCTTTCCTTCCTTCTCCTTCCCTCCTTGATTCCTTTCTTCCATCTCTTTGTTCTCTTACTTCCTTCTTTACCTTCCTTCCCTCTCTTCCCTTCCTTCCTTCCTCCTCTCCTTTCTTTCCTCCCCTCCTTAGTTCCTTCTACTTCCTCTCTTCCTTCCTTCTTTTCTTTCTTTCTTTCTTTCTTTCTTTCTTTCTTTCTTTCTTTCTTTCTTTCTTTCTTTCTTTCTTTCTTTCTCCCCTTCTTTCTTTCTTTCTTTCTTTCTTTCTCCCCTTCTTGCTTTCTCCCCTTCTCCCCTTTCTTTCTTTCTTTCTTTCTTTCTTTCTTTCTTTCTTTCTTTCTTTCTTTCTTTCTTTCTTTCTTTCTTCCCTTCTTTCTTTCTTTCTTTAATGGCTGATATGGCCACCGCTTGTTCAGTGTGTGACGTCACCGTCATGTTACGTCATACGCTCCGCCTCCAAGACGCGACGGGCATGTCCAGAACGGCCAATGTGGCCGCTGGAGTGTTCTGAAAACGAACTTATGTATGCCCAAATATTGTTTTTGTATATTTCGGTATATATTAAATTCGTTATTTTGGATTCAGACGGATATCAACTGATTTTCGTTGATTTGCAGGTTCCTTGGAATCCGAATGTACATGTCTAATAATATCACCCTAAGAAAGAAAGGGTAGTACTGGCAGGATCACCAAATGAAATTAAAGGAGAGAAAAAGCCTTAAACATTAAAGCTGATGCAGTCACCACATCAAATAACTGGTAAGGTGCAATACAATACATTGTCGTTCTTTGGTTAAGATATACTTTGGAGGAAACCTCTTCTTTTCCCCAGCTTCCTCTTAGCTTTAGTGCCCGCTCTGTCTGCAGCGCTGCAGGTCTCGTAGACCTTATCGCTGCGGTCACATCTCCATTCCCCTCTTCTCCTGGTTAATCATAAAATGTTGCATCTCTGTCCCCATCTTCTCCTGGTCAAAAAAAAAAGTTGCAGTTCTAACCCCCTCTTCTCCTGCTTAATAATAAAATGTAATTGGCCAAGAAAAGAGGGGGATGGAGATGCAACCAGAGCACTTAGGTCACAAAATGTTGCATCTCTTTCCCTTCTCCTCCTGGCCAGTCACAAAATGCTGCATCTCCATCTCCTTCTCCTGCAGGCCGCACAGCATCATTGGTTGCTATCGTAGTTACTGTGGTTTTCCTTTTCTATTGCCTATCAAGGCAGCATACTAATGATATGCTGTTATATAAGCTCCAGGAAAATGGAAAATTGTATCATATTTACCGTAATTTTCCTTTTCTGGTGCCAATCCATGGCAGAATATCATTAGTATGCTGCCATGTAGGCACCAGGAAATTACATATTTATTCTTGGATTCAGTTTTACTTTAACTGGTTGGCTTGTAGATGCTTACTCTTGGGCACCAAATGTGATCTAGTATGCCTCTTACAATGTACAGAAAACCGGTATTTGTGTGCTTATGTGCAGACAGAAGTCAGACATAGAAAAAGACCTGGGGGTCCTCATAGATCACAGATTTGGCAATAGTAAGCAATGCCAAGCAGCAGCCAGCAAAGCTAACAAGATACTGGCGTGTATTAAAAGAGGAATTGTAGCAAGGGATCAAAGAGTAATACTTCCACTTTATAAATCATTGGTTCGGCCCCATCTTGAGTATGCGGTACAGTTCTGGTAACCAACTATCAGGAGGGATGTCCTGGAACTGGAGAGAGTTCAGAGAAGGGCTACAAAATTATTTAAAGAGTTGGAAGGCCTGTGTTATTTGGACAGCTGTCAAAATCTTAAAGGAGAACTATGGGGTCAGTGTTTTTCCCCATAGTTCTCCTTAGGGTAACGGCAGGACACTCATCTTCAAAATCATCAATGGGGACCCCAATAGGAATAAACTGCTTAAAGGAGAACTATGAGGTGAGTGCTTTTCACTCACCTCATAGTTCTAGCCGACCTGTGACAATCAGACTGTCACAGGTCGGCTTAGTAGATCGGGAGATGAGCGAACAAATACTGGCCTTCGCAGAATCTACAGGGATATGGGAAGTTGTAAAGCCAGAAAAATACACACACAGGTCCGGATTCCCCACAAGGCCACCGAGGCCCGGCCTAGGGGCAGGAGGGCGCAGAGGGGCGGCTGCGGTGTCCTTGTGGGGAAGTTGCGGGTGCCGGGCAGTAAGTTGCGCTTTCTACATTTAGTCCTTGCACAAGCAAGACTAAATGTAGTGTGAGGAAGCCGATTGTTCGTTTACAAGTAATCTCGGCGATGTCGCCGAGATCACTTGTAAAAAGTCTGCCCCCCCCCCTCACCTTCTTCTCTCCTCACTGGCTGCGTCCTCTGTCCTCCAACGCTGAGTCTCTCTCCTCTTACTGGCCGCCGATGCAGGGAGCAGAGCGGCAGGGGTACTTTTAACCCTGCCGCTCTGTGTAAACAGTGAAAGGGGAGAGCTGTGCTAGAACTCCTGTATTGGAAGTGACAGGGTCAATAAAGAGAACCTGTCACCTCCAATTGCTATCACACAGGGGATTGTTAGGTCAAGTGTGATAGCAATAAAGTGAAGTGAAAAAAAAATAAGAAATAATTAAATAAAAAGGTGATTAAACAGTAAAATATAATAAGAAACAAATGATTAAAAAAATAAGAAAATAATTATGAAAAATAAACAATAATAAGATTAAAAAATGTATTAAAAAACTAAACGATAAGATGAATAAAAAAAAAATTAAAGTGATAAAAAAGTGTTTTGTTTTTTTAATAATAAGTTTTTATTGGTATTTAATGTAACATAAAGCAAGTACACAGTATAACAGGTATAACAAGTACAAAAAGTACAAATAACAAGGAAGTTTGAGGGAGGACAAGACTCGTAATAGAAGGTGTGAAAATAAAATTAAGTTGTCTTGACAGGTCACATGAGGGGGGGAATCCCCCAGGGACTTGGCTGTAGATGTAGATCTAGCTTTAGTTTTAGTTATGATCGAAAAAGGGAAAAGGTAAAATAAGATGAGGAGGAAAGTAGGGCAGAAGAAAAAAGGAGGAAGAGATAATTTAGATATTGTCTAAAGCGTCAGATAAGGACTACGTCCTATTGAGCTCCTGAAATGTGAGGGAGAATCTTCACAATGTGTGGTCAGAGTGATCTGAAGCGATCTTTGGGTGAATTTGCAATCCTTGGAGATGGAGTTAAAAGTCTGGTCAAGTATAGGAGTCAGAGAGTCTCGGAAGTGCTTGTAAAAGGAGCCTGTATATCCGTCCGTACCTGGGCTTTTACCTGGCTTGAGGTTTAGGATAGCGCTTAGTATTTCTTCTTGTGAGAAAGGTCGACTGATATCTGTTTTTGCGTCATCTGATAAGTTGGGAAGGGGAGTAGATTGGATATATTGACAAATATCAGGTTGAGATGTAATAGAGGAGGGTGATGAGGGTTGTAAGTGAAGATTGTACAGGTCAGAGTAATATGAGTGGAAGGCTATTGCGATAAGTTCTGAGTTATGGACTATTTGGGAGGGACTGGACATAATTTTAGGGATAAACGTCCGGGCTCGTTTAGTGCGAATTGAGCGGGCAAGCAAGCGGCTTCGTCATTGTTAACGTTGGAGATGATATCTGTCAGATTATGAGGAGATGTCAAATAAGACCAGGAGAAAGAAAAGAGAAAGAAGAAAGAGGGGAGGGGGGGATGGAGAGTAGGGATGGATAAGGGTAGGGAGGGTGGGAGGTCGACCTAAATGTCAACCACTAGAGTGGGGTACAAATACCCAAAATACACGTACCAGGAGCGAGAAACCCAGTAAATAGAAAATCCCGCCCCTGGGCGTGCGACTGTTCAGCAGCATGTTCAGGATACCACGGACTGAGTGTTCAAGTTCTGAGACAGTGGCTTCGGGGATGCCGCGGATCCTGATGTTGTTTCTGCGGCTCCTGTCTTCCAGATCATCCATGTGATACCAGGTCGTTTGGAGCTGTTGGTGGTGCTGCATAGCTACTAACTGGAGCTCCGCAATAGCTGTGTGGTGAGAGGAGAGATTATCATCCACCGCGTCTATGCGGCGGTGAAAGCCATGGATCGCTTCCCGCAGGTCTGCCATGTCTCTCTTATGCAGGGCCTCGAATCGGGAAAAGAGAGCTTCTATATCCCGCTTAGTGGGTAGATAAGTGAGGGCTCGGCGAAACTCTCCTTCATCCTGGTCTTCATCTGAGGATGCCGCGATAAGACGAGAGGAGACAGGGGAATCCTCCTGGTGTGCAGAGGAACGGGCTGGAGAGGCCGTTTGCCACGTGCGGTCGCCATGTTTCCAGCACGTTGGCGGCCCTGGGAGTCTTGAGAGTTTTGAAAGAAGGTCTCGATATCCGTTTTGGTAGGTCGAGCGGGTGTTTGCTTTGAGCCCGGCGCCTTCTTCTTGTTTGTCGGGCCCATTGTAGGTCGGTGTTGAGATGAATAGAGGCACTTTGATCATATACCTGGCCCGGTATACAGGAGCTAGCAAAAAGAGCTGCCGTCCGCCGCCATGCGCAAGCTCCGCCCCGTGATAAAAAAGTTAATAAAAAAAATTAAATCTAACCCTGCCGCCCTGCCATCTGGTTGCCATTCTCCAGTGATGGGAATACACGTTGGACTGGAGGGACCTTGGTCTTTATTCAACCTTACAAACTATGTAACTATGTAACTTTCGATACCAATGACAGTCATTGGAAATCCCGCGTTTTATAATCTGTGGCACTGGCTATTGTCTGCATATGGTGTCGCCGTTGGTTTCCCTAAAACCTTTTCTTCAGCAGCCCTTCTTGTTTCCTTCACTTACTAAATGTTACTGTTTCAAATGCGTAGAGCTTTTCTATTCCCCTATGCTGTGCTATGTCAAACATGTAACTGATGTTTTTAATGAAGGAATTATTTTGCCTTTTGAAATTTGTGTTTTTGTTTAGAGCAGTTGTCTGATTATGTCCAGAAGTAATTAAAAAGAGATGCTTCACCAAAGACAACTGATAATGAAGAAAATTTGATGTGGAAGTAAACGAGCGTTGTTTGCTTGGTCTGCATTTTTATGCATTTACAGTAATTCATAAGGTTCCGTGTCACTGGTTCATTTTAACAATTGCCTGTTTTATTTATTTAATCATTTTTAAGCAGTTTTAACGCTAACTTTGTATATCATAGGGCGTGGGGAATTTGGCTCATTAAAAACGTGGAGCAGAGCACTGACAGTAGGGCTAAAATCTACCCCCAATGGACCTGGAGACATCCGTTGGCCTCTACTCTCCCAGCTACAATTCAGGAACATTCTGTTTCACTATGCTTACTGTAGTGGCATTGATATGCAAATGATATGCTGCTACTCCAAGCACTAAGCGTTGTTCCAATGCTAAATTGTAACTGTGGGAAAAATATTTTTTTAAATATTTCATACAGTCTGTTAATACCATTAACACGACAGAGTCCACCCTATAACATTGTTTTATTGCCTGTTGATCCTGCCAGTAGAAGCATTTTTTCCCCACCTCCTTTAGCAGGCCAAGCTGTCCAGCAGATGTGGCAGTTACAAGGTTGGAAAATGCCATATATTGCATTGTCGGAGATGCTTACTGTGGTCGGCTTTTATTCATATGGCTTAAATCTTTTAAACAATTTTGCTGTAAATGCTTCAAAACTCTTAAAAGCTGTAGCTAGGCTTTAAAACTGAGCTCCGGCCTTGCCTTCAGTCTTGTACAGTTGCATCGGCTCCTCTCCTTTTCCAAAATTGCTTGCTCTGATTTCACTGCAAACTGTGAGCTCTTTTCACTGTGGATACTACGAAACCGGTGCAGGTAAAATGATTCATAGGGACCAAGGAATGCGGTCAGAACCCTGTGATATGCTGCCTACGGAAAATGCTGATTGCAGAAAGTTTTGCACACATCTATCAACCTGACATCTCCTGTCCTCTGACCTTAAACAAGAACTCCAGACATAATTATTCTTAACCCTTGCAGTGGGGTTCCCCCAGCACTGTAAGGGTTAATTGCTCATTTTCGTCTAGGGTCTGGTTTCTAGAACGAACGGTCCCTGCAGCCTCTCCTCTGCTGTTGTCAGGAAGCCAGAGCCAGAGTTGGAGCCAAAATTATCTCACGGCAGTTTGCGCATGCGCATAGTGCAGCTAATAGAGTTGTATCACATGCAGCGTCTCTGCGTAAACGTGTGCGTTGTGAGCATGTTCATGAGCGCGGGCACGCGTCGACCTGTTGTTTGAGTTTTTGGTGCCCTCTGGGCTATATAAGGCTGCGGCTAACAAACCTCCTTTGCTGTCAGATTGTCGGCTTCCCTGTGTCCCTGTATCCTGTTCCTGAATTGCTTCTGTTTATAACCCGGCTTGGCTTGACTCTTCTGCTTCTCTCCAGTGATTTGACCCTTGGCTTGTTCTTGACGATTCTCCTGCTTACCCCCCTGTACTGCGTTGCCTGCACATTGATGACCTCGGCCTGTCCTGACTACTCTGCAATCATGGCCTGCTGGACTTACAACACTCTCTGTTACTCCTGCTCAACGGTTGCAGCTACTACTGGCACTTCTGCCCCTCTGTGCCCCTGTACCCATCCAGGTGCCCCAGGACCAGAGAAGTGAGAGAGGCCGCCCTCAAACTCTCAGACTCTCCTAAGGTACGTGACAGCTGTCTCCTGCAGTCTCCTCCTCTGCTCTATGGATAAATGTTACTCAGCACCCTCACGTCCAATACACTGTAAAGGGCGTGTTGATTCACAGGTCTTTAGACCGCCAGAGCCGAGGGGGATAGAGGATGCAGTGACCAGTCTGGAGCCAGGTGGCTCTGAGGTTCAGGTGAGTATAACTTTTTTTATTTTTGTCCCTAGACCAAAACGAGCACTTCACCCTTGCATTGGAGGGGTAGCCCCACTGCAAGGGTTAGGAATAAATCTGCCCATAGTTCTTTCAGGAAAACCTGCGCTGTGTCCATAAAGGTCAAAGCAACAGGCTCAATTTAATGCCCTCCCCTCAACAGCACATAACATTCCTTTACTCCCTTTTTTGCTCTAGTCTGAGCTTGCATGGGCTCTACCTGCACCCTGTTCCTCTCCTTTCTTCTCCAAGCTAGCTGCTGGAGACTGCTCTGTCCCTTGTGACCTTGTACTGGACCTGAAGTTCAGGGAAGCTGAGCAGAGAGAGTCGGAGCTGTTTGAAAACATGATGATCGTAAGTGCTTGGGCAAAAATGTGAAGAAATACTTTGCTGGGCAAAGAACATTTACTTTATCTGGATTAATTTTTTTTTTTTTTAAAGTTTGAGAGTTTAACACTACTTTAAAAAAAGCTAATATTATACTTCTCCATTTTTATTTTTTTTATTGGTGGCTCAGATGAGGTTTTTGAAATGTATTACTAACGATGTGCTACCAGAACTTTCCGTTCTGTGATTGCCTATTGTTCATGTATAAAAATAATTAGCCATAGTGTTAAGTAGGAGAGAGGGTAATTGTCTGATAGCTGATTATTAATTAAAGATTGTCAACATCAAGAAAGAAAAAGAGAAATGGCTTTGTAAAAAAAAAAAAAGTAATAATACAAAAAAAATTATATATATATAGGGATTAAATGTATCTCTTGCCCACCCAAGCCAGGTGCTACTCTTATTTATTGTGATTTTTTCAATGAGCAAATTGATTATCACAGTTCATTGAAATTAATTAATATCACATGCATATTTGCTTTGCTATTAAATGATAATTTACATAAATTATACTTCCTCATTAAATTTAATATGCGCGCACTTCATGCTTCAAACCCACACAATAAATGTGGTGTTTTTTTATGCACTAAAATCAAGTAATTGGGCAAAAACATGTTATTGTTTAATAATAAAAGTTTATACTCATTTTAAAAAAACGTATATTGAACAATGCTTGTCACCACTGTGAAAGGCAGGCACCCGACACCCGCACACCTCGGTGATAATTGGTTCTATTATTCTGTAAAGTAATTTCACTTTCCCCAAGGCGATGTTTATTGGAAGTGGGGAAGTGAAAGATTTGCATATTAAATCAAAACTCCAATATTGCTGAGAAGGAAAAACAATCCATACTAGGTCACCTGTGCACAACGCAAAGAATTTAAAGGGTATGTGACTTCAACAATGAACTTCTCTTATTTGGTCTCTGTTGGCTTGTTAAATATACTATTAAAAGCACGTTGTGATATTTTGAAAATAAAAGGCCTGTTGAGCTTGTCAGAAATCTTGTGAGTTGATAATATTCTGCACCTTTTGCCTGTGTGTATCAAGTGCATTGTTGTCAGCTATCTCTGAGGTCTACAGAACCGTGCCCCTATATGTTATGGACAAAAGGAGAGATGTGAAGTCCTATCCTGTTTCTGTTGTCCCAGCACAGTAGGGTGTGCGGCATTCGGCTCAGCTATTCTGCTCGGTACCTCCATGGTACTGAGCAGAATAGAAAAATGGATAAAAAAAGTTTAAAAAAAAATAGAAAACGATTAGGCTGAGCTATCAGTGACCGCTAGCTCCGCCCAACTCTTTTCTATTGACGGGGACCATCATTCATTACAATGAGAGCTCGGCGGAGCAGACGGTGATATCAAAGCCGGCTCCGCTAAGCTCTCATTGTAATGACAGTTCAGCGTCCCCTGGTTACTTAGTAACCAGGGGACGCTGAACTGTCATGGGAGCTCAACGGGGCCGGCCTTGATATCACTAACCAGGGGGCGCTGAACAGTCATTACACACTGAAAAATCGGCGGAGCCACCGTGATATCGCCGAGTTCTCATGCTAATGGCAGATCAGCGTCCCCTGGTCACCAAGTAACCAGGGGACGCTGAACTGTCATTGCAAGTGGCCGGAGCCAGCCGTCATCTCATGGCTGGCTTCGGCCACTTGCAATGACAACTGTCAGTAGCAGGCTTTCGGCCGGCTAATTGGCCGGCCATTAGTCCTGCTTCGGCTTTCGTCTCGGCTCAGTCGAGCCGAAGCATATGCCTTTGGCTCGACTGAGCCGCTCGGCAAACTTCAGGAGCTGTACGGGCTATAGTGAATAGCCCGTACAGCAGCCCGTTGGTTCTACTGAACCGAAGGGCTCAGTCGGCCGAAGCTAGCCGAAGGATTAGCCGGAGCTACGACCGAAGATCTGAACTGTGGATGTGCCCACCCCATCATCCTTCACAGCCGCTGGAGAATTTTCAGATGGGAGCGAACGCCGGAGACAGAGGTAAGTAATTACTTTTATGGTAACTTATTTTATTTTTTTTAACCCGAAAAATGGTTTGATGTAAACACCTGGCTCAACAAGGTAACAATAACAACATCTAAAATTAGGACATATTTTGACTCGCTGGTCTGCTAAGATGAATTGTGTTTGAGTTGAGAACTTGTGATAATTCCATAGCTGGCATTGGGGCTTTTTTGCCTTATGCAATCAAGGTAATTAAATCTTTCTAGGCAAAGATGGAAAGCATTATGCAATTTGGCACACTGCCTATGTTTGGTGAAAATGTGACATGTTTCTAAATTCGGGTATTGTACTTAATGGAAAAAACATAAGCACAAGTTAATAGTTCCCATGCCACTAGTAGTGGTGCTAATTGAAGCCTTGGTAGGTCAAAAGCTGTCTACAAATAGGGGTTCTAGGTTCAAACTATTTGATGTGTTTTTGTTTTTGCATGTATGTATGTATATATATATATATATATATATATATAT
>NW_017308581.1:0-13096 GCF_000935625.1 Nanorana parkeri | reverse complement strand
TATATATATATATATATGTATGTATATATGCAAAAAAAAAAAAAGAAGACTTTAATTATACTTCAAAGTCAAAAAGTTTTTAAAACATTTCAGATGCTGAAATGCATCTGAAATCACTCACAATGGATGCTGCTTCTTGATTTCTAAAAGTTTAAGTTTTCCTGCAGAATCAGCTCGTCCCATGAGCACTGGCCCTGATAACCTGTTTTAGGGTGGCTCACTTTCCTTCCAGGGTCCTATGGAGCCCTTCTTGTGTGCACTAGTAAGATGTGTGTCTCCACAAACACCCAGGCACAGCAGGGCAAGACACTTCCCTTCTCCCCACCCCTCCTTCCACCATTCTCTTAGATAGTAGATAGAGAGCTGCTGGAGTCTGCTTTGTTCCCTGTGTTCTTGTACTGGACAGGAAGTTCAGGGAAGCTGAGTTGAGAGAGTTGGAGCTGTTTGGAAGCATGATCATTGTAAGTGTTTGGGCAAATATATAAAGAAATTCATTGAGGGTAATGTATTTTTGTTTGAACTGGATTCATTATCCATAAATAAAGTTAGTGAGTTTAATATTACTTTAAAAAAGAAAACAAATGCAGCCGTCACATCTAAATAATGTTTACCTAAATCAAAATGTTGTGTTCGCTATGAAGATACGCTGTAACAACAGGATTGCAAATCCCTAACATAATATCTTTTGTTCCGTAGATACTGAAACAGGCCATACCAGTTGACTTTGGAAAACTAACAGGGTTATTCACAAAAGGGTGAGGAGTTTGGAGAAGGAAGGAGAAGTGAACAATCTAGGACAAAATAGCTGATTTTGAAAAATTCTCTAATTCAGCTCACTTTCCAGTTCACTTCTCCTGCCTTCTCCAGACTCTTCACCCTTTTGTGTATAACCTTGTAAGTGCTAAGTGGGAGGATCCATTTGTTATAATCCCATGATCAGGCCCGAGTGTTGTGAGGTACTTTTGCAAGTATATCATACAAGTTATAACTTCCAGTGCTTGATTTTCCAGGAGATGCCATAATCTGACCAAGTTCTGTACAGGCTATCGGGAAGAGTAATACATATTCAAGAGCAAAGGGATACTTAAGTTTGGCAAATCTCATATACAAAATGGGAACGTTTGCCAGAGACACAAGGATAAGAATTTTGAATTTTTTGGCAATTTTTTGGCAAATGGAAAATTGTTGACAAAATGTAAAAAATTTAGAAATTCACACTTTTCAGATTAAGACATTAAGGTAGTAAAGTAACAACTTAGATGTCTGTAGCTTTTTTTCTGTTCTCTTGTAAAGTGACGCTAAACTCAGGAGTTAAACCTTATTTGTAAAAAATTTATTTATAAAAATGTATCTTATTTGTGTATCACTTGGCTGTAGATCCTCAATTTGTCTCTGAATTGGTGCTGACACTGTCCTTCCTTCTGCAGGGTGGCTACTTTTGTTCCCCATGGTCCATGTGTGCTGTAAAGTAGTCACCGCTCCAAACTCACTTCCATGATGAACTACTCTCAATACAAATCAGTAAACTAAATGAGGTTGTAGTCTATCACGGGAGCGAGCTTGGGGCGGTGACCACTTTACAACACACACAGGGACCATGGGGAACAAAAGTAGCCCCCCTCCACAAGGAAGGACAGTGTCAGCACCAATTCAGTGATAAATTGAGGATCAATTTGATACACAAATAAGATAAATGTTTTTTAATAGTTGGGATACTTGAATGCATTTTTAAGATTTAACTTGAGTTTAGTGTCAGGTTAACGTTTACATACGTACACTTTAGTGGTCCGGATAACTAGGTACTGAAGATGAATGCCATGATGAATATTTCAAGCACTCAACAGGTAGCTGGGTCTCCTTAGTTATTTCATCTGTTAACTACCTCCGGGCCGGCCATAGTAAAAAAACGGCCGGCCAGGAGCTCTCTCGATCTGAGCGGGCGTCTCTAGACGTCCGCTCAGACACGCCCCCTTGCGTGAGCGGGAAATGGCCGGTATTTAAAAACGGGCAGCGATGCCCGTTAATATACATGTGATCCGCCGGCTGTAGAGCCGGCCGATCGCATGTATGGGGTGCTGGTTAAATTGTCCTGTTGAGTTGGTATTCACATTGTAAGTTGCCAACAGTCACCATTTCCCTCTATGCCACATGTGACTGTTAATGTACACATTTATAATGAGCACATGTGTTCTAAATACAACCAACACTTTTCTGTTACATGTGTAGGAGATTGTCATCACACATTAAAAATAAGCAAAACACCTTCTTTGGTGCTAAACTACATGCCAGCCAGAAAATACACTAATAAAAGAATGAGACATAAGAGAAACCTTACATCTTAAAGTAAGTGGTAATCTACAGAGAAGGCATATGGTAAGCTACTTGCTATGATAAAAGATAATGTAAAGTAGAACTGAAACCAAAACTTTTTTTGTTTTGGACAGAGTAAGGGAGAATTATAACCCCTGTCAGCTCTTTTGCCATCTGTGTTCCATTGGGAAGATTTTCCTTCACTTCGAGTCTGATAGCCACAACAGAAAGTGAGAGGAAATCCCCCCAAAGAGAGGGGAATCCCCGGTAGTCAGAAGGGTCACCAGAACTAAGAAAGAAAGGAGCAGAACTAAGGTAAGAAAGGAGCAGATAGGCCCAATAAAGGAGGAAAACGACAAGGAGAGGGCCGAGGCGCTGAACAATTTTTTCTCCTCAGTATACACTCAGGAGGGAAACGGGTTCGACGTACGTGATATACTCACTGCCATCAGCAGGGATCTCAGCCAAGAGTGTAGATTTGTTCAAGAAACTTTGGACAATTTCTTGAGGGACCGTAATATCCAGGGATACCAGTATCCCTAAGAATGAGATGATGCATGGACCTATATGGGTTGGACTTGATGGACGTATGTCTTTATTCAACCCCAAATACTATGTAACTATGTATGTAACTAGTGTCCCCATCGGACGATTTCCGATCAATTCCTGTTCTGATTAATATATGTTGACTGTTTTACTTGCAAATGTTATTGTGATTCTGTGCTTCAGATGTACTACTTTCTGGATCACTTTCTGCACATTGGCCAGATTTGATTAATTTCATTGAGCAAACCAGAGGCAGAGAGGTGACACAGGAAGCTGCATTGCTGAACAATGAAATAAACATGTCACTCTGGACATGCAGTGTAGCAGAGGTGTGTAAATCATGATCTGCTAACCCAAGGCTCGCTTCTAAAGTCTTACTTCTTCAATTCACTTTCTTGACTCCCACTACAGAAAACAAAGACTTGATTTGGAAAGTTGGTGACTGGATTCATCCCCACCTGCTTCCCTACTGGTTGACCAATACCAAAGGCAGCTTCAAGAATCGATAGGGAGACATAGGAAGCTGCGGGGTTGGCCTTCTAACTTCCTCTATGGTCACCTTTTTATAGCATGCAAGATTCCTGACTATTACATGTATTTGGAGGCACGTAAAGTTGCCCACCGACACAAGAGAAGCTCTATAATGCAAACAAAGACTTAATTTAGAAAGTTGGTGACTGGACGCATCCCAACCTGCTTCCCTACTGGTTAAACAATTTAATAGACAGCATCAAGGATCAATAGGGACACATAGGAAACAAGGTTTGGCCTTGTTGCTGACTTCCCAGATGAAGTCGATATTTGCATCTTATAGCATCCTAGGTTTTAAAGCATCTGAGGTGCTTTAAAAAAAGAAACTTATTCACCCAACTGTATATTCCAGCCTAAAATAATCTCTTTAGTCACTCAACCACCACAGCTTTCTATCAGACGCTATTACAATCCTTTACATTCTGTGCATGCAAGGTCAGGCTTCGTACATTTTGTTGCTTATATTTTAGCAATAAATCAAAGATAGTTTTCAAAATTATATGTAACATTTGTATTTACTCTTGTGTGTAAAACCTACTTTGCATGCCGTTCTATTTTCTGAAAGAGACGGGGAACCAACATGGCAACATGCATTTCCTTACATCACCCTCTGTGATTATCACTAAATCTTGCATTGAAAACACTGCTTCAATAATTTACAAACACTTAAAGTTATCACCTTGCAGCAGGGAGTAAAATCCAAACTTACTAAGGGCCATGCCGAGGGTTGTAAATAAAATCAGGGGCCCAACTTAAAAAAAAAATAACCCTGCTGTTTTCCGCTGTACAATGCTCAGGCCCATTATTCATTATATGACAGTCCTGTTCCCTGTGGACAGGGACTGCTGACACTTGGAGTGCCCTCATACACAGGGCAACTGGATTGCCATATAATGTACAGGGACTGCTGACACTTGTATTGTCCTCGCACACAAGACACCAGGTCTTTCATATAATGATGTGGAGGGTCCTAGCAGAGGCAGATCTGGAAGGTCTAAGCAGGGGAAATGTGCGTGCAGTGGAAGCACTGTGAAAAGTGTGTGCGGTGGAGGAAGGGTGGCCAGGGAGGGTTACTCCTACCTGCTGATTGCTTGGTGCTCTTGCTCAGGCACCAGCTCCTGTGCAGTGAGCCCATCAGGGCTGGATGTCCCTCTGCTGTGCCATCCACTGCTCCCCGGACCTCTGTCCCATCAGTACCGCACACTGCCACGACAGTCTGGGTCTCAGCAGTGGAAGATATGTGGGTGGCGCAAGTGCTGGTCCCCAAAAAGGCTGCCATGAGGTCTCCAGCAAGCATGGGACCTTACACAGCCAAATCTATAAAAAAAATGTAAAGTGGCGGTAATGGTTTTAGGTATCGGGGCATTTTCACAAGTACGAGTACTTGTTCAAATGCCCAATATTAGCACTGATACCGGTATCGATGCATCCCTAAAATTAACCCTACTTGCTGCGGTACAAAGCTCAGGACTGGTGGGCCTAATAAAATCTTGTGCCAGGCTGTTTCTGGCCCATGGGCCTTGTAATTGACATATGTGCCCTACAGCAAGAATAGAGAAGTTGGAGTTGAAGGGAATTACGTAGAGGAAAAAAAACACATGGGATGGGTCCATGCAAGCAAATTTATTGGATAAAGAGAATGAGATATAATGGTGTAGAACGCAATGTAAGCAAGTTAGAAAGAAAAGTGGACTTCCGGTTCCGGCGCCTGATGAGGTAGAAGTGTCTCCTCAGCTCTCCGTCCAGCTACGGCTTGGATCTACACCGACACTTCTTATCTGGCCATACCGCTCACGCTGCCGACACCCGCTGATCTCCCGGTCCTGAATGGACAAATTTGTATCTCGATCGTCCACGGCCAGATGCTCGTTACAGGAGCTCAGTGACTGAGATGGCGCAGCCCACAAAATGGCGCCGGCTGAGCACATGACACAGAGTGCACAGGGAGATTTGTCCGTTGAGATGACTCATTTAAACACACAGTGCAGCATAGATTATAGCAGACTGGTTTCCCACCTGAAACATGATATTGCCACCATTATAGCGGATGCCATAAAACTTCAAATGGGCAACATGGCGGCCATTTTAGATACGCATCAATCACAGCTGACAAACGCGGAACACCGCATTAACAAATTTGAAAGTGATTCCCAAGAAACACAAACATACCTTAAAGCGACATCACATAAGATGCAAATGCTAGCAGAAAAATTAGATGACCTGGAAAACAGGTCACGCAGAAATAATCTGAGAGTGATCGGCCTCTCTGAATCAGTTCTGCACAATTCTGCGCTGATACCATCCCTCGAGCCATAGGTCTCTCTCATTCATTTGTAGTGGAACGGGCACACAGATTAGGTGCACCTAGGTATGATGCTCGTCCAAGACCAGTCATTGTACGCTATTTAAACTTTGCGGATAAATAGCTGTTGTTCCAAACATATCGTACTCAGAGGAATCTTGTAGCGGGAGGTCACAAACTCCTATTATTTGCTGACTATTCAGCTGATCTCTCAAAACAAAGGAAAGCTTTCCAAGATGTATGTCAACTTCTGGTACAGCGCAGATTGAAGTTTGCTTTAGCATATCCAGCAACTTACGTATCACTGGCCAAGATGGTACAGTTGCGTCTTTTGCATCACCTGATAAAGCCAGAATCTTCATTCAACGCACGGAGGAGACTGGCTCTAGCTCAACCATCAAGAGCCCTCCTAGAAAAAAGAGGCCGGACGCCAACTCTTGATCATGTCTGTGGATCCCACAGATTGATATCTGTATTTGCTCCATTTCTTTACTTAGGCGGGACGGATGGAGTGTCCGAATTTATTACTTCAACTGCGTTTCTCGTGGATTTCGGAGGAGGTCATATTGGCGATGCCTTACTTGTCCAGGGCTCGACCAACCACCTTCTTACTATGTACGCTCTCTCAGGAAAAAAAGAGGTCAACTACCAGACATTTCCTTACTCACAAGTTATTGCTACTTGCAGTTTTTTGTTTATTGTTCCTATTTTTGTTTTTTTGCATTTGAACCGGATCATTCTTCTTTGGACTACACAGGGGATTCAGCACGGGGCACCCCTTTCAACCCTGTTCTCGCACAAATCTATTGCATTTTATCACTTCTAATCTTCCCTGCTGAAATTGCTGACATAGGATCGACTAGGGGCACTGGGACACCTTGTTCTCCTTTCCATCATTGGTTGTTTCTTTTACATCTCTGGATGTCTTCTTCTTCTTCATTCTTTCCATGGGACCCCCCTTGAAATTAGTCTCGTGGAATGTGAAAGGTCTGAGATCGCCACACAAAAGGTCCAAAATCCTACGTCACCTTAAGAAGCTACGGGCTGATATAGCTCTTCTTCAGCAAACTCATCTTTCAGGCAAGGACATTCAACGCATGAAAAAATCTTGGGTTGGGCTTGCATGTGGTGCTCCTGTCTCAGGACGGAAAGCAGGGGTGGTCACTCTTCTCAATAAATCGCTCCCTTGTGATGTTCTTCAGCAACAACACGATATGCAGGATGATCGCTGGTCCTTCATTTCCCTACATATTGGCACCAGACATTTGGATATCTTAAATGTTTACGGGCCCAATTCGGACAATAAGACTTTTTGTGAGTTCCTTTTATCCAAAGCTACCTCTCAACAACCCAATTCCTTCTTTCCGATAGGCAGAGACTTTAATGCTGTGCCATCTCCATCAGAAGATCACAGACGGGATGATAGTTCACGCCCTACCTGGACTCCCCACGACAAGCATTTTTCAACTATGCTCTCCGCTAGTGGGCTCGAGGATGCCTGGCGCTATTATCATCCCCCTAGATAGAGATTACACGCATTATTCTCATGTTCATCATAGTTTTTCACGTATAGACTAATTCCTGGCTGCACCCTCCACTATTCACAAGATTGAATCCATTTCTATTGAGGACATGGTGATATCGGACCATGCACCGATTGCTTTGTTCTTACAGGGTCTGATATGTTCCGTAACACCTGTGATTACGGAAAATTGTTATCATACATACCGTAATTTTCCTTTCCTGGCTCATGCTCATGTCGGCACAGTACGGATCAGCTCCTCCCCCTCTGACTCCACAGGACCACCTTAACAAGCCAATAAAAGGGCGATCCCCTCCCCCAGTACCTGTTCAATAACACACCGAGCGACAGGTCCACCAGGGAAGGGAATGCATGCCGACATGAGGATGAGCCAGGAAAGGAAAATTACGGTAAGTATGATAACAATTTTCCGTATTCCTGGCTCACCTCATGTCGGCACAGTACGGGATATAACAAGCATAATCCCCCATGGGCGGGACAACAAGCCTAAGATGGAAAACACCCTCAGAAACAGAATACTGCAAAAAATAGAAAATGTATTGTGACAATGCAGAAGAAAGGACTGCCGTTCCAAATCTGGCCAATCTGGCAGCAGCCACATCCAATTTATAATGCCTAACAAAAGTGTTCTGCAAGATCCACCTCACCGTCTTGCATATGTCCTCCATTGAAACCCTGGCATATGAAGCCCAGGACGTCGCCATTCCCCTCGACGAGTGGGCTCGCACTTCCGCCGGAGGAGTAAAACCCTGCTGCACATAAGCTGCTTTAATGACAGATTGAATCCACATAGACAACACCTTAGGAGGTGCGTTAAACCCTCTTCTTGAACCTTTCGGAAAGATGAACAGTCGATCAGATCTGCGAAAACTCTCCGTCTTTTGAAGATACTCTCTCATGATCCAGAGCTGGTAATAAATCTGAACTTGAAGACTGGGCCAGACTTCTGCATCCTGGAAGAATGATTTCCCAGTCAAAAATGAAAAGAGGAAACAACCTTCGGCCTGAACTCTGGTGAAGGACGCAATACAACCTTATCAGTCAATAACACACACAACGGCTCCTTACATGAAAGAGCCGCCAACTCGGAGACTCTTTTTGCTGATGTGATGGCAATCAGAAAAAGCAACTTCTGTGTAAGGTACCATAGGGTGCATTGTGACAGAGGATGATATGGTGCGGCCGCTAAGGCCGCCAGCACTAAGTCCAGGTCCCAGGATGGGAACAGAGCTTTCCTAGGAGGCCGCAATTTCAGGACCGCTCTCATGAATCTCCGCAAGAGAGGATTGTCTGCCCATTTGACACCCATGAATGCCAACAAGGCCGAAATCTGTACCCTCAAAGAGTTATAGGCCAGGCCCGCATCTAGGGCCGACTGTAAAAATCCTAGAATATTAGGTAGTTCTGCCCGTAGTGGTGAAAAATGTTTTTGCTCCACAAACTCCAGAAATTTGTTCCAAATTCTGGAATAAGTGGCGTGCGTTGATGGACCCCTGGACCGTTCCAAGGTCTCGATCACCTTTGCCGATAACCCCTGGCTCCTCCACCTTGAGGATTCAGCAACCAGGCTGCTAGATGGAGCCTCTTGGGGTACGGGTGCTGCCAGTGCCCCTGCACCAGTAGATCCCGCTTGTCTGGAAAGAACCATGGGGGGGCCATCACCATCCGTCGTAAGAGAGGGAACCACGGCCTCCTCGGCCAAAACGGTAGAATCAAAATCACCTCCCCCTTGTCCTGTCGTATCTTCTGGAGTACCCTGAGGGCCAATGGAAATGGTGGAAACAGATATGCCAGTTGGAAGTCCCATATGAGTGAGAACGCATCCTGCGCCACTGCTTCCCGACAGCTGAGTCTCGAGACAAAATAGGGCACCTGCACATTCTGTGTTGTGGCCATCAAGTCGATTAATGTGGTACCCCACTCCTGGAACACCGGTCTCAGGTACTTCGCATTCAGCCCCCACTCGTTGTTGCTGGGAAAGATCCTGCTCAAGCGGTCTGCTAGTATGTTGTCCGCTCCTGGCAGGTAGGTTGCTGTCAACACCAGAACATGTTGTTCTGCCCATGAAAAAATCTTGTTCGAGAGGCACCGCAGAGGGAGACTCCTGGTCCCCCCTTGCTTCACAATGTATGACACCACCATCTTGTTGTCCATCATAATTCTGACATGTCTGTGTAGCAGTAGAGGTTGAAAGGCTCGTAGAGCCAAAGAGGTCACCTTCAATTTCAACCAATTTGATTGGGGTGTCATCGGGCCTCTCCACCGACTCTGCACCTGATGGTCCAGACAATGCGCCCCCCATCCCTGGAGGCTGGCATCGGTGGTAACCGTCATCCAGGAGCCCAGACTCAGTAGCATACCCTGGGAGAGGCACGGAGAGTCCCTCCACCAGCAGAAGTTGTTTCGCATTGATGAGGGCAGAAAGATTTTCTGAGACAATGCCGCCCGGTTCCATTGCTGCAGGAAACAAGATTGTAACTGGCGCATTTGCCATCTTGCCCAAGGCACCACGGGAATGCAGGAGATCATCATCCCGAGAAGCACCATGCAGTCTCTGGCCGGTAAGAGTGGTAGGGTTATGACTCTGTTGACACACGCTGCAATCTCTCTCTTTCGGCGATCCGGAAGGAACACCCTCCCAAGAGAAGAGTCCAGGACTACCCCTAAGTACTCCATCCTTTGTGCAGGGAATAGCTGACTTTTCCGGAAGTTGACTAGCCATCCGAACCGAAGTAAGGTAGCCAACACGAGCTCGCGGTGGGCAACAAGAGACTGCCTCAACTCCCCTAAGACAAGGATGTCGTCTAGGTAATGAAACACCTTAATCCCCCTAAGCCGAAGAAGTGCCACCACTGCTACCATCATCTTGGAGAATGTCCATGGGGCCGTGGACAGACCAAATGGTAGGGCACAGAACTGAAAATGCTGCCCCGCTATCGCAAACCGTAGGTACCTCTGATGCTGTTCTGCTACCGGCACATGAAGGTACGCATCTTCTAAATCGATGGAAATCATCCACTCTTCGGCCTGGACCACCGCAATAATAGTCTGGACAGACACCATCCTGAAAGGATTCACTTGAACAAACACATTCAGCTTCTTCAAATCCAACACCGGCCAGAAGCCTCCCGAGGCTTTCTTGACCAGGAAGATCAGGGAATAAAACCCTCGACCCCATTCTTCCCTTGATACTGGAATGATAGCTTTTTTCATAAGCAATTCTGAGACGTAATCGAGAAGCAATCTCCTTTTCAATTGCTCTAGCGGAATCCATGTGTTCACAAAATGAGATGGCGGGAGAGACTTGAATTCCAGCCGATACCCCTTGGTAACGATATTTCTTGCCCATACATCCTGTACTTCTGACACCCAGACCTCCTTGAAGGCCCTCAGCCTGGCCCCTACTGGAACCTCCAGGGTGTGCACACCTTCAGAATTGTTTATTTGGAGTTTGTGCAGAGGGCTTTTACTCCTGCAAAAGTAGAGACAACATAAAAAAAATCCACATCACTGCGCACTCTTTTAATAAGGTCCCTCGAGGCCTCCCTACCTTTCCACAGGCTTCAGTGCATCCGTCACGGGACGAGGGGAGCTCATGGTGGATAATAGGCAACTTTGAGAAAAAACACAGCATAAGAATATTTCAGGCACAAAACCCCTGAACCCCCATAATGAAGCATAAACTCACCCTGACAGAGCAGGCACTGGATCCTAAAGGCAAAAAAACGAACCACTGTGGCAATAGCATGAACAGAAACAACAGCACTGCCAAACAGGAACGAAATGCTGTTTAAATTTGCCGCCGAGAACCCGGCGTCTAAACGATACACTGCGCATGCGCGAGTTCGGCGTCGCGCCGTCTCCCCTGCAACCTACGGGGATGGAGCCAAGCCCCGCCCCCCCACACGAGGACGCCGGCGCCTGCACAGAAGATACTGCTCACCTCGACTCCGGGATTTCCACAAGGTGCCTCTTCTAAAATATTCTCCCTATGGAAGGGTAAAGGCTTAACACACCTTCAACATTTTTTATCGCCTCAGGGTACATGTCTCTCTTTTCCTACACTCCAACAAAAATATGGGATCCCTCCCACTCATTTCCTCGCATACTATCAGATTAACAATTTTATTTGTCACAATCTTCCTGTCACCTCTATTTACACTGGTCCCACCCTGCCACTCAGATTAATTCAGCCCTCACCCATCAAACTAACATTATCAGATATATATAGTGTCCTTCAGGACTATGATACATCAACATCCATCTCCTACCCCACGCATATACTTAAATGGGCCTCCTTTCTCCGACTCCCCCCCGGATGTTGTTTTGGATAAACTTACAAAAGGTTGGCATCGTATTCGTAAAATTACAATTTGTGAGAAATGGAGGGAGATCCTGTTTAAATTAATACATAGAGCCTATCATGCGTTCAATATTATACCCAAGTGTGTGCAAGACCAATGGCTCACTGCTTGCCCCAAATGTAAGGCACACTTGCCAGATATCTCTCACCTTTTCTGGACCTGCCCGCCCATTCAACCATTTTGGACCCTCACTTTATCCTATATGCAATCCATCACTGGCATAACAAAAGATGTTGAACCGTTCAAATTTTTATCTATGGATATATTAGATGCAAGCTCCGGTCCCACTGTTCTATGGACAAGCTTAAATGATTGGCATGATTTTATTGAAAAAGATACATCCAATAACAATAGGCACTAGGCAGGATATGAATTTGTTTCTCTTGTCTACTACCGGCTATTAAATGATATAACTCACTTTTATGATCTGGTTTATTATTTTTATTTATTATAATTATTATTATTATTATTGTGTATTACATTGTAATCTGACCTAATTCACTGTCTTTTACTTTATGTTTTCAGCTTTCTCGTTTTGAAGCTGTTGTAGTATGTCTTATACTTCTTACTTAGCTTCTTTCACTTTAACTCTCAAAGTTTCTTATTCTATACTCTAATCACAACGAATATGAGGTAACTTATTCCTTGTTCCAGACACATTTGATGATTGATATGATACTGAGTCTGCACATCTACAGTACAATATGTTGTAGATTTTTATGTCATCTAACTTATTGTCCCAAATGTACTGTTTCTGTTATTGCAAATCTTATATTCTTTAACAATAAACGTTTATGCTAAAAAAAAAAAAAGAAAGAAAGAAAGAAAAGTGGGAGTGGGAAGAAACCAGAAAAGTGTAACATATTTTGGTTTATTTCTTTTGTTGCCCCTCTAAAACATGCACTGGTCACCCCAATACCCACAAAACCTTCACTGGACCACACCAACCTCAACAATCTCAGACCTATCTCCTTACTCCCATTCACCTCCAAACTCCCTGAACGCCTCATCTTCAACCACCTGAGCTTCCACCTCACTGATAAAAATCTAATTGATCCCTTACAGTCCTATCAGGTGCGTCCGCGGGCGAGCAGCACAGAGGGAACCCGCTGGCAGTATGCAGCCGGAAGGGTCCGAAGGCAAGGTAACCAGGGGGCAATCCAAAGAGGTAGTCGAGGGTAATCCAAGGTCGAGGCAGGCAGCAGAGGGTCAGAAACGATAGGCGGTCCAAGGTCGGTACATGGGAGGTCAGCAGAGGGTTCAGGAAACAGGCAACAAGGCACATAGGAGGGGAGCTTCGTATGTCACACCATGAGGTGGAATAACTCAGCAATAAGCCAGAGCTCAGGCCAGGTTTTTATAGCCAGGGGAGTTAGTTCCACCCCCCGGTCACCGAGGCAACCAGGAGGCTTCCTTCCTCGGGAACCAATGGCAGGCGAGAGAGATGGAAAGTGTGTAAAGGGAACCTCCCCCAGCAAGGCTCACACCTGATGCCTAATG
>NW_017308580.1:175001-175592 GCF_000935625.1 Nanorana parkeri | reverse complement strand
TGGGAAGAACGTTCCTTACATTGGGGGTCAGTGGGAAGAATACTCTTTCCTCTTAGCTCAATGAATGTGGTGAAGATTCACGTTGCAAAGAACATTCAATCGCACGCAAGGAAAATTTTAAAAAAAAAACTGTTTTGCTTGCACCTGATTGGATGAAGGAAGTCAGCAGAGCTTCACCTCATTCACTAACCTAAGTGCAAATTCCAATGCCAAGTGAGCAGCCTTTTTGCCCGTAGGAAATCAACCCCATAGTGCGGAGACTTTTGACTCTTTCAGCAAATCAGCCCCATGGCGTCAGCTGCCACTGTTTCCTATATCCAGCCTATTACGCTGCCCCTCTCCTCGATCTTCCCTACAGCCGAGTGTTACCTTTGGCAGCCGTCGTGGGCCATGAGTGGACCTCGTTTATCTCCGTGATGTACGGAGGTTCCCGCAGGACGCGGCGTGTAGGAGCATATGCCCGCACAGCGGCGGATACAAATGACAAGCGTGTGTCTTTTTGTGTCGGGTATTAGGACGCAGAGGCTCCCCGAAACCGTATCTGCATGGTCACAGTGGTCCCGCTGAGGGCCCCGCGCTCCTCAATAATCT
>NW_017308580.1:166706-174953 GCF_000935625.1 Nanorana parkeri | reverse complement strand
AATACACAAAAGACACAATAAAGAGTCATTTCGTGAGCTCTCTCAACAGGAAACACTTCCTGATAAACAGTAAATCTCCCCCAGATGGAATCCCATCAGTTACTTGGAATGAGAGTCAGAAGAAGCTGCGAAACGGATTAGAAACATATGGATGCAGCGCGGACTGATAGCATCTGTCCGCACGCCAATAGCTGCTGCCGCCTCGCTCTTATCATTGGATGCTGAATGGCGGAACGTGAAAGGGATTCATCTGAGTATCTGCGTTACCGTCCTCACTGAAAAATGTCTGGAACCTGCTGAAATACCTGAACAGGAAACGTGACACTGTCATGACTGAGGTAGCATAGATGTCCCCGTTCGTTTTCACTACAAGCCCCCAAGACCACCCACCACCCATCCTAGTAAATAATAACTAGACCACGCTCCAGATTGGTATAAAATGGCCCTGGCGGCCCTTTATTAAAAACTTTGATATATAAAACACATTATATATAAACAATTATCAGAATTACCTGAACAAAGTTGCCGGTCTTTGAAGGCCGCACCTTTGATCCGTTACTTGCGGCAGTACTACAACCTGTTAGGCCCCCAGCAGCAACACACCGCCTCGGGGACAACCACCAACTGACCGCATACACTCCTAATATCCAATAGATGCATAGAGGACCCATACCAAGACAGGTCCCCGAACCTTAACCACCAGCACCTATGATTTGATGGCCTCCAAAGACCCCAACCGCATAACTACCCGGACTAACACCAAAATTCCTTGGGTTGGCGGGAGGGAAGTTCACTCTACCTCAGACAATCTCCAACTGCTGCCGAGAAGACCCTCCTCCTCAGACCACCGTTCAAGCCCCAACTCACCTTTTTGACCTGTCCAATCAGGTAAGTGACCACCCTTACATTGGTGGTCAGTCTCCCCACCTCACCTTTTTGACCTGTCCAATCAGGTAAGTGACCATGTCCCCAAGACCGAACCCTCGTTAACCCTTTTAGCTTGTCTCCCCTATACACCTTGTCATGTATGACCTGCGCTTATTTTTTTTTCCCGCTTCCGGCCTTCCTGAGCTGCAGGCAGCGTGATTTTATTATTTTTAATCAAAACCCTGCTCTGATCTCAACCCTTGCATCTTCATATACG
Source organism: Nanorana parkeri (assembly GCF_000935625.1). Classification (NCBI taxonomy): domain Eukaryota; kingdom Metazoa; phylum Chordata; class Amphibia; order Anura; family Dicroglossidae; genus Nanorana; species Nanorana parkeri. The sequence goes on along the minus strand of NW_017308580.1, from coordinate 173,809 downwards.
ATACGGACATTGGCCAGACACAACCCCACTGGACCATTGTAACACTACAGGCAGGGCCGGATTTCCCACAAGGCCATCCAAGGCCCGGCCTTGGGGCAGCAGGGGAGTAGAGTGCCATTCTCAATTGATGGGGGGGGGGGAGCGTATTGTGGAACCTGGCCTTGGGGAAGCAGGGGGAGTAAATCCGGCCCTGGGGGCACCAGGGGTGTGGAATTCCTATCTCCCGACACCCAGGACATGCGGTTCCGAGGGCTTCGGGCGGGTAATTGTTTTCTACATTTAGCCCGGCTTTGGGCAAGCAGAGCTAAATGTACAGCAGGGGAGTATATTTAGTTGCAATCAAAATTATTCCAGTTGCATAATTATTCAACCCCCATTGCAAATCAGGTTTATTGGCAAAATGTACACTTTCAGGCCGTTTCCAGTGAACAAGTCAAACAAAAGCTTCTAATAAGTGCCTCATCTCTTTTATGAAGTGCCCCATGTCTTCTGCAAAGTGCCCTAGGTCTTCTAATACGTGCTTCAGGTCCTCTAAAAAGTGCCCCGGGTCTTTTACAAAGTGCCCCAGGTCTACTAATACGTGCTCCAGGTCCTCTAAAAAGTGCCCCGGGTCTCCTAATAGGTGCATCATATCTTCTAATAAGAGCTCCAGGTCTTCTACAAAGTGCCCTAGCTCTTTTATGAAGTGCCCCAGGTCTAAAGTGCCCTAGGTCTACTAATACGTGCTCCAGGTCCTCTAAAAAGTGCCCCGGGTCTTTTACAAAGTGCCCTAGGTCTACTAATACGTGCTCCAGGTCCTCTAAAAAGTGCCCCGGGTCTTTTACAAAGTGCCCTAGGTCTACTAATACGTGCTCCAGGTCCTCTAAAAAGTGCCCCGGGTCTTTTACAAAGTGCCCTAGGTCTACTAATACGTGCTCCAGGTCCTCTAAAAAGTGCCCCGGGTCTTTTACAAAGTGCCCTAGGTCTACTAATACGTGCTCCAGGTCCTCTAAAAAGTGCCCCGGGTCTTTTACAAAGTGCCCTAGGTCTACTAATACGTGCTCCAGGTCCTCTAAAAAGTGCCCCGGGTCTTTTACAAAGTGCCCTAGGTCTACTAATACGTGCTCCAGGTCCTCTAAAAAGTGCCCCGGGTCTTTTACAAAGTGCCCTAGGTCTACTAATACGTGCTCCAGGTCCTCTAAAAAGTGCCCCGGGTCTTTTACAAAGTGCCCTAGGTCTACTAATACGTGCTCCAGGTCCTCTAAAAAGTGCCCCGGGTCTTTTACAAAGTGCCCCAGGTCTACTAATACGTGCTCCAGGTCCTCTAAAAAGTGCCCCGGGTCTCCTAATAGGTGCATCATATCTTCTAATAAGAGCTCCAGGTCTTCTACAAAGTGCCCTAGCTCTTTTATGAAGTGCCCCAGGTCTAATACTAAGTGCCCTAGCTCTTTTATGAAGTGCCCCAGGTCTAATACTAAGTGCTCTAGCTCTTTTATGAAGTGCCCCAGGTCTAATACTAAGTGCCCTAGCTCTTTTATGAAGTGCCCCGGGTCTAATACTAAGTGCCCTAGCTCTTTTATGAAGTGCCCCGGGTCTAATACTAAGTGCTCTAGCTCTTTTATGAAGTGTCCCAGGTCTAATACTAAGTGCTCTAGCTCTTTGAAGTGCCCCAAGGTCTAATACTAAAGTGCCCCAGGCAGTTTTGTATTTTGGTTTGGGGCTGCCCTAGGCAAGAGGAAACGCGGGCAACCCCAGATCTAAATTTGCCCCTTCCTGTTTAAGACACTTTGGGTAACCTGCCAGGCGCTGGATACAGTACGAATGCTGTATCCAGCTTTGACAGGTTGCGCTATTAGCGTAGCAGGGAAGCCAGGGTCTCAGGTTAGCTGTGCAGGATCTATGGTGGCCTCTTCGGGGTCTCTGGTGGGCTCTGCGGGGTCTCAGTTGGACTGTGAAGGATCTCTGGTGGCCTCTGAATGGCCTGCTTGGTTGGGCAGCCAAGGCTGCCTGATTCTGAACACTGGCTTGCCTCACTGTTCTAAGGGCAGCATTTTTTTGCCACCACCCTGGAAAGTGCCGCCCAAGGGAAACGTCTTGTTTGCCTTGCGGTGAATACGCGCCTGGCCCCAGGCCTTCTACTAAGTTTTCTAAGTCTTCTACTATGTGCCCTGGGTCTTCTTATAAGATCCCCAGCGCTTCTATGAAGTGCTTTAGGTTTTCTAACAAGTACCCCAGGTCTTCTAATAAGTGACCTTTCAGACGTCATGATAATGTGACCTGGAGGAGCACTTATTAGAAGACCCAGGGAAACGAGTAAAATACCTGAGGCACTTATTATGAGACCTGAGACACTTATTATGAGACCTGGGACACTTATGATGAGACCTGGGGCACTTATTATGAGACCTGGGACACTTATTATGAGACCTGGGATACTTATTATGAGACCTGGGACACTTATTAGGAGACCTGGGACACTTATTATGAGACCTGGGACGCTTATTATGAGACCTGGGGCACTTATTATGAGACCTGGGGCACTTATTATGAGACCTGGGACGCTTATTATGAGACCTGGGGCACTTAAGAGAAGACCCAAGGCACCTATATTGAAAACCTGGGGAACGTATTAGAAGATCTGGGGAACTAAAGAGAAGACTTGGGGCACTTAGTAGAAGACCTGGGGTGTGTGGCTTGGGTGCAAGGGTCTGGCCACGTCCCTGCTGAACAGCCTGCTGGGGACACGGTGCTCTTCTGGGGGGTTTTATAGTTTGTAAACGAATCCTCTACATCTTGTTGCCTTCAGAAGACATTTCCAGCAGTTTCCATAGTGTTAAAGCCACCCTTTCCCTGCCAATGTTTACAGAAACCGCTGCCAGATATGAGCTATTTGGCTTATGAATGAGTCACCACAGCAAATTCAGCGGATACAAATTCTGCTCCTATCCGCCCCCCCAAGGCCAATGTATTTCCCTGTTGGCCATTGCCCTCACGCCCTCACGCAGCACGGAGAAGGTCAGGCCAGGTTGTCAATCAGAGCTCACTCATCAAAGACACCTCTACTGAGTACTGAGAAAGTATAAGTGCATTGTAAGTCCCTCTTCTTTCTTCCTTACACCGCTGACCTCTGCACAGTGCGTCACGCTGCTGACCGGTGTACTGCGCGTCACATTGCTGACTGGTGTACTGTGCGTTACATTGCTGACAGGTGTAATGCGTGTTACATTACTGACCAGTGTACTGTGCGTTACATTGCTGACAGGTGTACTGCGTGTCACATTGCTGACTGGTGTACTGTGCGTTACATTGCTGACCGGTGTACTATGCGTCAGATTGCTGACTGGTGTACTGTGCGTTACATTGCTGACAGGTGTAATGCGTGTTACATTGCTGGCCGGTGTACTGTGCGTCAGATTGCTGACTGGTGTACTGTGCATTACATTGCTGACAGGTGTAATGCGTGTTACATTGCTGGCCGGTGTACTGTGCGTTACGTTGATGACCGGTGTACTGTGCGTTACATTGCTGACTTCTGTACTGTTGACCTCCTGTACTGTGCGTCACACAGCTGGCCTCTGTATTCGGCATTGCACCACTGACTTCTGTACTGTGCGTTGTTACTGATCTTTGTACTTTGCGTCACACCGCTGAACCTTAAAACAGCAGAAAGGCGTCATGGCGCACTCACAAACCAGCATGTAAAACAACTTGTCTCACCACTAAGGATAATGACAGAGGTTTGGATACACGTCTTCTGCAAAGGATGTGAAAGCCGCACTGCCGCGCCAAGGCACCTCTTATAGTGCGGTCCTAACTCTAAACTATGAGAGTCTCCATCTTGGAGCACATGGGGGCAGAAGATTTCAAATTGGGTGCAGGCCTGTCAGGAGGACGCCCAGCCTCCTTAAAGGTACAGAAACACACAAGGGATCCCGCACATCCCAATGGCAGCTGAGAACCCCCCATGCGTCGCTGCACCAAATCGGTCAAGCAAAACAAATGACAAACGCACTCAACAATTTGTCACCAGCTATACAATAAGGTGCACACCAATGGACCGCACTATAAGAGGTGCCTTGGCGCAGCTGTGCGGCTTTCACATTTTCTGCAGAAGACGTGTATCCAAACCTCTGTCATTGTCCTTAGTGGTGAGACAAGTTGTTTTACATGCTGGTTTGTGAGTGCGCCATGACGCCTTTCTACTGTTCAAAGCCCATTTCATGTGCACCGCGCTGTATAGCTGGTGACAAATTGTTGAGTGCGTTTGTCATTTGTTTTGCTACACCGCTGAACCTGGCGCAGTTAAGGCCGGGGCAGGCTAGGGGGTTAGGTGGGGCAACTGGTGGCGAGTAACTTTTAAGGCCTGGCTAGCAGCTTAGGACTCGAAGTTTTGAGCCCTGAAGTATGTAGAGTGGGAGCTCTGGTATTGTCCTGACTCTTCAGGTGTACATGCTTGTTCTGGGGGGGCGGGGGGTCGGTGAACCAGGAAGTATCAGGGCCGGGGGACAACCAGGCAACCGACATACTCAGATAAAGGTCAACAACGAGAGCCTCGGCATATCTCTCACTACGGGCTCGTTGAAGTCTCCTGCTCTGAAGACACATTCCTCTGATAGCCGGTTGGAGCACAGCCAAGAAGTTCATGAAAAACTTTAGAGAACTCTACCGGGTCTCGTATTTACCAAGCTACGGCGTGGACGTGTCCTGGCTTACCTCACCCCCAAGGTGTAAAGCCGAATTTCTGTGACATTGCAGTGTTTACACAGTGCAGGGCCGTGGAATTTGGAACTGTGGAAAATCTGAGGAGATGCCAGAAGCTGGAGGTGAACCATGCCATGGTTGTTTATCTGAAACTTCAGAGTCTATTTATAACCAATTCACAGCGCCATTCACCCCACAGATCCTTCTGAACGTTCATTCTGTGCTAAGAGACCGAAAAACTAACGTTCTCAGCGGGACCGTAACTATAAATCACAGGGCCCCATAGCAAAATGTTGTATGGGGCCCTGTGATTTCTAGTTACACCCTATGAAGAGCCCACATAGCTCACCTGAGGGTGACCCTGCAGAGCCCACCATAGACTCTCTATGACCGGTGTACTGTGCGTTACATTGCTGACCGGTGTACTGCGCGTTACATTGCAGAGCCCACCGTAGACTCTCTATGGTGGGCTCTGCAGGGTCACCCTCAGGTGGGATGGTCACACTCCTTACCTGTCCGCCTCTTCTTCCTCCGTCTTCCCTCCTCCGTCGCCGGGCCCGCCTCCGTCACCGGCCCCGCCTCCTTCTCTGACGCTGACCCCCCGGGCCCCGCCTCCTCCTCCCCGCCACGTCCAGCCTCCTCCACCGCCGCTGCTGACTCTCATTGAGTCAGCACAGCGGCTATGGAGAAGAATGCAGCGCTGCACAGATCACGGTGATCTGAACAGAACCCATAGCGACCCAGGCGGCCCGCACGGCATCGCAGGGGTGTCCTGGCCCGGGCCCCCCTGTGCCCGGGCCCCATAGCGGCCACCTGGGTCGCTGTGGCTATTGTTACGCCGTTGGTTCCTTTTCAGGTCGAACGTATATAATGTAATACATCATTATGGCCACTAGAGGGAGCTAAGGAGCACATGAAATAAATAACTATTTGCTCAGGCTCCTCAGCTACATCTAGTGGCCATAATGCTGTATTACATTATATACATTCAATGGGAAATCTCTCTTACTTCCTGTCTGGTGAAGCCGTTGTCACCTCTAATGGAGCCCCAGATAGCAGTAAAAACTGGCAATAGTTCTCATTCATCCAGCTACAATCAAAATCATTCAACCCCCATTGCAAATCCGGTTTATTGGCAAAATGTACGCTTGCAGCCGTTTCCGGTGAACAAATCAAACAAAAGCCATTGAAATAGGGCAACGCAGCGAATGTTTCATGTTCCAAATTCAACTGGAAATGCAACTTGTAATGACTTCTGCAGTCTCAGAATGATTCAACCCAGTGGCGTAACAAATGGGTCACTCTTAGGTGGGCTGTTCGGGTTATCAGGTGGGCGTAACTAGAAATCACAGGGCCCCATACAAAATTTTGCTATGGGGCCCTGTGATTTCTAGTTACGCCCCTGATTAACCCCTTCATGGCAAGCAGGTTTAGTACTTAGTAGAGCACAGTTCTTTGCGGTTGTGACCTGCTGCAAACGAGATGCATAACCAGACACCAGCTTCTGGGAGCATTCCTGAGGAATCTTATCCTATTCCTCATCAGCAATGGCCTCCGATTCAGTAATATTCTTGGGTTTGGGTGCTGCAACCACCTCCTTCAAATCCCACCAGAGAGTTTCTAAGGGGTTCAAGTCAGGTGACTGTGATGGCCATTGCAGAATCTTCCAGGACTTCTTCTGCAACCAAGCCTTGGTGGAATTTGAGGTATGCTGGGGATCATTGTCCTGTTGGAAGGTCCAATGAGTCTTCCGGTTCTTCTTCTGCAACCAAGCCGTAGTGGAATTTGAGGTTTCCTTGGGATCACTTTATCTGGCCCTGGCTGTACGTCTCGGAGTTCTGGCATGGAAGCCTTTTACACCTTAGCTTCACTGTGCAAGCTGAAACCTCAGTGCCTGTTGCCACCAAGTCTTGCTGCAGGTCTTTTGCCGCATCAGGAAATCCTAGGAGAAAATGTCATGCCGTCTGTGAGGAAGCTGAAGCTTGGCTGTCATTGGACCTTCCAACAGGACAATGATCCCCAGCAAACCTCAAATTCCACCAAGACTGGGTTGCAGAAGTCCTGGAAGATCCTACAGTGGCCATCACAGTCACCTGACTTGAACCCCATAGAAACTCTCTGGTGGGATTTGGAGAAAGCAGTTGCAGCACACAAACCCAAGAATATTAGTGGTGGCCATCGCTCATGAGGCATGGGGTAAGGTTCCTCAGGAGGACTCCCAGAAGCTGGTGTCTGGTTATGCACCTGGTTTGCAGCAGGTCACAACAGCAAAAGGAGCTCTACTAAGTACTAACGATGCTTGCCATGAAGGGGTGGGATCATTCTGAGGCTGCAGAGGATCATTCTGAGGCTGCAGAGGACCATTCTGAGGCTGCAGAGGATCATTCTGAGGCTGCAGAGGATCATTCTGAGGCTGCAGAGGA
>NW_017308580.1:166159-166522 GCF_000935625.1 Nanorana parkeri | reverse complement strand
ACAGAGCTGCATTCATTTGTGTCTTTTATGTCTGCCCGGAGTTCAGCTCTAGCGTCCCCCTAAGACCTTCCTCCTTTCACTTCAATGCTCTGAATGACCTGCCAGCTTCCTGGCTCTCTTGGGGGCTCCGGCTTCTCTTCTCCGGAGTTCCTGGCTCTCCTCCCGATCACCGCCATCGCAAAGCCAAGAATCTACAAACCTCTCATCACTTTTTTACAGCTAGGAAGTAAGGGGCGTGGCAGCTGCCGACATTCTCTGCCACCACATGACCTGGATATTAACTGCCCTTGTATCACATCTGCATTGTGTTCACTATGGATCAGCTTTATCTCCATACACTGGTAGACTTTCATTTTTTTACTC
>NW_017308580.1:165060-166148 GCF_000935625.1 Nanorana parkeri | reverse complement strand
TGTCAGCCAAAAAGCGAGCAGGCATTGCTGGGCTTCCATATTAAAAATCCTAGCAAGCTTAGTATGAAAAATCTCATCAGATCCTTCCATCAGAAACTTGACGAGTTCCCCGAGTGAAAACCACATTCACTGTTTTTATGCGTTCCGGAAAAATTCTCCATCCATCTTCAAATTCTCCATTCTCCAAATAAACCCAGACACGCCCATCGGATTGCCAGACAGAGAAGCGTGATTGGTCCCTCCAGAGACCACGCCTCCTCTTCTCTAGAGTCCAGTGGCGGCGTGCGTTACACCGCGGCATCCCACGCTTTGCATTGCACTTGGTGATGTGCGGCTTGGATGCAGCTGCTCGGCCATGGAGACCCATTCCATGAAGCTCTCTACGCAGAGTTTAATACGACTTTATTGATGAATTAATTTGTATCTTTTATATCCGCCCGGAAACCATATTGAATCTTGGAAGGTAAATCTGCCAATCGCGGTCTATGGAGCCATTGTTTCTATACGTGAAACTCAACAGTCTGCGGGAAAGACACGAGGCTGCTGCGCTACATCACCGCTTCCGTCAGGGCGGCCTGACAGCGCGGTTAATGTACCTGTCGGACACGCTGCGTTCTGCATCAGATACACCCCTCTGCATGGCGAGACCCCATTCCAATTCTCTGTGTTTAATTATTGGGACCCGGCCAGACCTATGGTAGTCATTCATCACTGTCGACCGCGCTTGTAACAGACGCGGAGAGAGCGAGAAATACAGGAAAACCTATTTATTATTTCCGGTGATGAAATGTCTCCTGTGTGACGGTTTGTTTTCGTGTACAATAAATAAAGTTTTCCGGAATAGGGGGCGGGGACAAATTAGAGAGCAAATGTTGTCTAATTAGGGCAGTAATCCAGAGTGAGACCTGGAGCTTCCTGTAATAAAGACCGGTCACTGCTGCTCTCTCTTCTTGTGCAGGGTGGCTGGTCTTGTCTCCGCCCTCTCCTGTAATAAAGACCGCTCACTGCTGCTCTCTCTTCTTGTGCAGGGTGACTGGTCTTGTCTCCGCCCCCTCCTGTAATAAAGACCGCTCACTGCTGCTCTCTCT
>NW_017308580.1:143486-163877 GCF_000935625.1 Nanorana parkeri | reverse complement strand
TCTCCGCCCCCTCCTGTAATAAAGACCGCTCACTGCTGCTCTCTCCTTGTGCAGGGTGACCGGTCTTGTCTCCGCCCCCTCCTGTAATAAAGACCGCTCACTGCTGCTCTCTCCTTGTGCAGGGTGGCTGGTCTTGTCTCCGCCCCCTCCTGTAATAAAGACCGCTCACTAGTTCATGCTATTGCATAGTGCATACCACTGCATGGTATGTTCGCCGCTGCATTGCCTTGCCATGCATTCTGAAGGCACCTCAACGCACCTCCTGGTAGACGCGCATTGCCTTGCGGTGAAAAAAAATACATCCATTACGTTTTTTCACTGGATGGCAATGCAATGCACCAGCACAACTAGCATGCAGTGGTATGCACTATGCAATAGCATGCACTGGATACCATGCCTTTAGCGCAATACTATGGTTTGAATGGGCCCTTAATTGTTTACCCCAGCCCCAGGTCGGTATGGACCCGCTGGCATTGCTGCAGGACTACAGAGCAGAGAGGGAGTAGGGATCCCTGGTGCGCTCCGCATAGGTGCATCTCTGGCAGATGGGACTTGTAGTAATTCCCATTGAGCATCCGGGACCTGGATGATGCAGCGGTGCGGGTGGAGAGCGCTGTGAGATAGTGTGCGCTAAATGCATGGATACCGTGCCTTTCCCGCAACGCCATGGTGTGAATGGGCCCAGCCCCAGGTCCGTACGGAGGTATGCATCTTCTCTTATGGGACCTACAGACCACAGAGACAGGAGGGATCCTCAGCGTTCTCTGTATAGTCTCTTCGGCCAATGGGACTCGTAGTCATTTCCATTAATTGATCCTGGACCTTGATGGCGTGGCTGCTCTCAATTCAAACAGCTTGCTGCTAGAAGATGCCAGCCTGCGATTTAGGTAAAGGAAAGGGGGTCGGCGGCTTGGGTTTTGGGGATAGCCTGTGCCGTGAAAGGGGAGGGACTGGATTCCCCCCTCCCCGTGCCTCCAGCGCTGACTGGCGGAACGGACGGGAGAGGGGGCGGGTACAGCTGGCTCTGCCTCTAGATAGGAGGAGCCAGCTGTCACTCACGCAGCTGGGCGGATCCAGACAGTAATGTCGGGATCCGCTTCAACTGCGGCGTCTCAGTATACCGCGAGCAGTAACTCCCTATATACTGAGCTTAGGGTGACGGGAGGACGCTAGTTTGTGTCCTCCCGTCACCCTAAGGAGAACTATGGGGAAAAGCCCTGACCCCGTAGTTCTCCTTTAACCTTTATATCGAAAAAAAAAAGGGGAAAGCGTTCTAACGAATAAGGTTCCAGAACAGGAAGAAGTCATAACAGGATTCTGTTGCCATAAATAAAATAATAACCCAATTAGTGAATTGTCAGGAGAAGAAGGAAACATGAAATGTCCGCCCATGTATAATATTCATTGTAAGAGAAGGTCCGAGTTCTATTTTACATTCGCCTGTCAGGTTGGATTATGGGTGCGGTGTTCATATCAAGGTTGTCACTGGCAGTTATGGAACGTTGTACTGTATATATACGGTTACAAAAATCGGCTTCCTTTGGGTCTATTCCCACCCGAGCTCTTGTCTGCCATGCAGGGCACATGACTGCTGGATTCGTCAGCTCCACCCCCATTAAACCTCATTAAGTACACGGACTGTAAACAAGTACCCGCCCGGCGCCCGGAACTGTATGTCCCGGGCATCAGGAGATAGGAATTCCACACCCCTGCTGCCCCTCTACTCCCTGCTGCCCCTCTGCTCCCTGCAGCCCCTCTACTCCCTGCTTCCCCAAGGCCGGGCCTTGGTTGGCTTTGTGGGAAATCCGGCCCTGACTGTGTGGCAGCAGCCCTTTAAAAAAAACAATGAATCCATCTAATAAATAACCAAAACAAAAAATAAACATACTCAATAAATACAGGTCACCCGATGGATTCTTAAGACAAACAATGGATTCTAAGAGGGGGTATTTGGCCACCACTAGCCTAGAATTGACTCGGATCCAACCTTGTCCCCAGCTGCACCCCACCGGCTCGAGGACAGCTCTATATTGACCATGTTTCTGCCTTTCCAGTTGACTGAGCCTCAGTAAAGACAAACAATGGATTCTAAGAGGGGGTCTTTGGCAACCACTAGCCTAAGGATTGACTATGATCCAACCTTGTCCCCAGCCACACTCCACCGGCACGAGGACAGCTCTATATTTACCATTTTTCTGCCTTCCCAAGGGTTTGAGCCTCAGTAAAGACAACCGAAGGATTCAAATGGATTCGAAGAGGGGGTTGTTTGTTGACCACTAGTCTATAGATTGACTCTGATCCAACCTTGTCCCTAGACGCACGCTACTGGCTCGAGGACAGCTCTATATTGACCATTTTTCTGCCTTCCCAAGGGACGAAGTCTCAGTTAAGATAACCAATGGATTCTAAGAGGGGCGGGGTCTTTGGCCACCACTAGCCCAAGGATTGACTCTGATCCAACCTTGTCCCCAGCTGCACCCCACTGGCTCGAGGACAGCTCTATATTGACCATTTTTCTGCCTTTCCAGTGGACTGAGGCTTCGTAAAGACAAACAATGGATTCTAAGAGGGGGTATTTGGCCACCACTAGCCTAGAATTGACTCGGATCCAACCTTGTCCCCAGCTGCACCCCACCGGCTCGAGGACAGCTCTATATTGACCATGTTTCTGCCTTTCCAGTTGACTGAGCCTCAGTAAAGACAAACAATGGATTCTAAGAGGGGGTATTTGGCCACCACTAGCCTAAGGATTGACTATGATCCAACCTTGTCCCCAGTCGCAACTCTACTGGCTCAAGAACCGGTCTGAAATTATTCGCTTTCTGCCTTCCCAAGGGACCAAGTCTCAGTTAAGACAACCAATGGATTCTAAGAGGGGGGGGTCTTTGGCCAGCACTAGCCTAAGGATTAACTATGATCCAACCTTGTCCCCAGCCGCACCCCACCGGCTCAAGGGCAGCTCTATAATGACCATTTTTCTGCCTTTCCAAGGGTTTGAGCCTCAGTAAAGACAACCAATGGATTCTAAGAGGGGGTTGTTTGGTGACCACTAGTCTAAGGATTGACTCGGATCCAACCTTGTCCCCAGCTGCACCCCACCGGCTCGAGAACAGCTCTATAATGACCATTTTTCTGCCTTTCCAGTGGACTGAGGCTTAGTAAAGACAACCAATGGATTCTAAGAGGGGGTCTTTGGTGTCTGCTAGTCTAAGGGTTGACTACCATCCAACCTTGTTTTCAGCATTTTTCTGTCTTCCCAAGGGAACGAGTCCAGGTAAAGATAACCGACGGATTCTAAGAGGGGGTCTTTGATGTCCACTATCCTAAGGATTGACTATGATCCAACCTTGTCCCAAAGCTGCACCCCACCAGCTCAAGCACAGCTCTCAAAAGACAATTTCTGCCTTCCCACGGGACGAGCCCTGGTAAATGTAATGGATACCAAAAAAAGAGGGGAAAGCACCATACCACCAGATGGGCCCACCATTGTGTAACCATCCTACTATTCCACAAAACCCCCCAAAAACCCTACACGCCATGCGGCCTTGACAAAACCTGAGATTTGAGTTGAGATTCCAGAATCGAGTGAGGGCGGGAGGGAGAACTTTCTCCTCTCGTCTGCGCTTTTTGAATGATCTTCCGGCAGTAACCACAACTCCTACAACTGCGGTTCCTCCCAACCATTTGACTGTCAACCAACCAATCAGGTAAGGCCTCCTGCGCCTACAATGTCCACAGACATCTAACTCTTTTCTGGGACTCTTCAAGGTGTGTAAACGCATTTGAAAACAGACACAAAGGCGTGCCTAAGGGTTCATGTACACAAGTGGCTGAGCCCATAGAATGGTATTATCGGCGTATTCCCATAGCTCCCCAGCAGGACGGAATGACTTCTATGGGAGGATGTACGCAGCACCTGCAGCTCCCCGGCCGGACGGAATGACTTCTATGGGAGCATGTACGCAGCACCTGCAGCTCCCCTGCAGGACGGAATGACTTCTATGGGAGCATGTACGCAGCACCTGCAGCTCCCCGGCCGGACGGAATGACTTCTATGGGAGCATGTACGCAGCACCTGCAGCTCCCCGGCAGGACGGAATGACTTCTATGGGAGAATGTACGCAGCACCTGCAGCTCCCCGGCAGGGGGGGAAATACACCATTATTACCATTCTATGGGCTCAGCCACCCATGTGACCACTAGTCTAAGGATTGACTATGATCCAACCTTTAACCCTACATCACTGCATGCACATGTATGTGAACCGGCCACTAGTATGTCATTGGAGCATATTTGAGGTCACCCTGAAAGTCAACTACAGATAGTTTAGCTACCATGACCATCAACACCTCCTAAATGTCTGGCTGCAAGACATCCGTACCAGCAATGTTACACTATATACAATATATATACACACACAACACTTACCAACATACAGATAACACGTATGAATGAGACACATTTGAAATCACCCTAAAAGTCAACCATAGATAGTATAGATGCTACAACCTTCTAAATGTCTTGCTGTGGGATATCCTAAAAAACATCTTGTAACAACAAATGTCACTATATACAATATATATATAGATTTGCTACAACTGCCAACATTCAGATGACACTTATAAGTGACTGGACTCGCTGTATTTTTCTTGACGACGTTTCACTGGTCATCCGACCAGCTTTCTCGATTCAGAGTCATTCTGAAGTACAAGTCATTCTGAATTGGGAAAGCTGGTCGGATGACCAGTGAAACGTCGTCAAGAAAAAAACAGCCAGTCCAGTCGCCTTGACTTATTTTTTTTTACAGATTGAAGCATATTTGAAGTCCCCCTGAAAGCTCCCCCTTAGGGTTTCACATTCAAGAGTTACATGGGCGCTAGAACCACCACCATTCTGATCCAGTCCTTAGCCAAACAGGGCTTCAGCCTTTTTAACAGGACATCAACGGACAACATTTTTACCATTAACCCTTTACATAGTTACATAGTATTTGGGGTTGAATAAAGACATACGTCCATCAAGTCCAACCCATATAGGTCCGCGCATCATCCCATTCTTAGGGATACTGGTACGCGTCTCTGGGCACAGGCACACGCCAGCCGCGCCAACTTCCCGGGCTCAGCGCTCTGCCACTGAAGCCTGTGTGCCCAGCATGCCGAATTCTAAGCCAGCAGGTCGGGCATCCCATCCTGCTAACTAAGCAATATGACAATAAAAAGCTTGCTGCCCTTTAAATGGTTCAGCCGGTGCGGGATAATGGGGGGGCTTACCTGGCTGAATGTGATCAATAGTGCATGAGCTTGGTGCGCCTGGAGGAAAGCTTCTCCTCTAAAGTGATGCAGCGCTGTGTGACTGTGCGAACGTAGTCCATGCTATTTAAAACATTCTCATCCCCTACAGTCCAGGCCAGCAAACTGTAGCTCTCGCCCCCCCCCGCTCGCTCGCTCTCCCTCTCCCTCCCTATCATCGTTTCTCTCCACCCCTTTATCATCCATCTCTCTTAAAGGGCTCCCTCCTTATAAGGACATGGCTGGAAAAATGTCTGCACATCGCTGGATGCCGCCAGTCGCCACCTAGGAACCATCCGCAGTCCATGGGAGCGAAGAGAGAGAACAAATTCCCTTCGCAATGCATCTGTTGCATCAACCAAAGTGTGATATACCTGGGGAGGCAGGAGGGGTTCCAACCCGCGCAGCGGCAGCGGCGGCGATGGAAAGACCACCGGAGCATAGAGAGTGGAAGTGCATTAATGCGTGTAGTGATAATATTCAGTACGTGAAATCTTATTGCTTTTTATGACATTTATCTGCAGATCAAGCGGTCCGGGAAAAGAGGCAGTTAGCACGTAACGCTGGCAGGGGTGCCAGATATATATATATATACACTATATCGCCAAAAGTATTGGGGCGCCTTTACAGACACATGAACTTTAATGGCCCCCAGTATTAGTCCGTAGGGTTCAGTATTGGGTTGGCTCCGCCCTCTAATGGCATCCCAGTATTAGTCCGTAGGGTTCAGTATTGGGTTGGCTCCGCCCTCTAATGGCATCCCAGTATTAGTCCGTAGGGTTCAGTATTGGGTTGGCTCCGCCCTCTAATGGCATCCCAGTCTTAGTCCGTAGGGTTCAGTATTGGGTTGGCTCCGCCCTTTGCCGCTATAACAGCTCCGCCGCTTCTGGGAAGGCGTCCACAAGGTTTAGGGGTGTGTCTATGGGAATGTTGGACCATTTGCGAGGTCAGGTAGTGATGTTGGGGGAGGGGCTCGCAGTCTCCGCCTCTAATTCATCCCAAAGGTGTTCTATGGGGTTGAGGTCAGGACTCTGTGCGGCCAGTCACGTTCCTCCCCCCCAAACTCCCCCATCCGTGTCTTTATGGACTTTGCACTGGTGCGCAGTCATGTTGGAACAGGAAGGGGCCGACCCCAAACTCCTCCCACAAAGTTGGGAGCATGAAATTGTCCAAAATGTCTTGGTGTGCTGATGCCTTAAGAGTTCCCTTCACTGGAACTAAGGGGCCAAGCCCAACCCCTGAAAAACAACCCCACACCATAATCCCCCCTCCACCAAACTTTACACTTGGCACAATGCAGTCAGGCAAGTACCGTTCTCCTGGCAACCGCCAAACCCAGACACGTCCATCGGATTGCCGGACAGAGAAGCGTGATTGGTCACTCCAGAGAACACGTCTCCACTTCTCTAGAGTCCAGTGGCGGCGTGCTTTACACCACGGCATCCCACGCTTTGCATTGCACTTGGTGATGTAAGGCTTGGATGCAGCTGCTCGGCCATGGAAACCCATTCCATGAAGCTCTCTACGCACTGTTGTTGTGCCAATCTGAAGGCCACACGAAGTTTGGAGGTCTGTAGCTATTGACTCTGCAGACAGTCGGCGACTTCTGCGCACTGTGCGCTTCAGCATGCGCTGACCCCGCCTTGTCATGTGACGTGGCCGACCACTTCCTGGCTGAGTTGCTGTTGTTCCCGGTTGCTTCCACTTTGTTATAATCCCGGTAACAGGCGACCGCGGCGGAATATTTAGTAGCCGGGAAATGTCACGGAACACCTGAATTCAATGATTTGGAGGGGGAGGGGCCAATATTTTTGGCAATATAGTGTATATATATATATATTTATTCCCCAAACAATCAAACTGTCTGGCAAAAGGACACTTTACAGGGATTGGCACCATTACAATAGACGTGTGTACAGTAAAGTATCTTCAGATATCTCCTCCCTGATAATAACACCTGCGTTACGGTTGCAGTGGTGCAACGAGGGAAGAAAATAGCCCGAGGATCCGATCTGCCCGCGCCGCGGGGTCATAGGTCGTGTGGCGGTCGCTGCTTTGACTACTGCTGTTGCTACAGAGAGGTTTGTAAATCGTCCCCACACTATTCCTGGAACTCGTGATACGCAGCACATCCCACTTCAGTCTCCGAGGCAACATGTGATTAAGCAACAAGTGTTGTGGGTGCTTCCCGAAACCACTGCGCGGGAACGCGGTGGCCGTCGCTTGCAGCAGTCCGTCAGAAAGTGGCTTTGGATTCCTAACCTGCACTCGGAATCTTTTATTGACAGCTGCAGGAAACAACAGTATGTATACTGTAATAAACAAGTCAAATGTAACGCACTTATGTGAGCTCTCAGGGAACATAGTTTGCATGTGAGACGCATGTTTCTATGCACTCACATCGGGTTTCCAGTTGACTTGTATTGAGGAATGAATGCAAGCCAACATTACTGGGCTGATGTATCAACGTTCCACCCAGTGTGTAGCCCAGAGGTCATTGGGTAAGGAGCCCTGTTACAATGGTGGTCACAGGGATGAATGCTCCTTACAATGGTGGTCACAGGGAAGAATGCTCCTTACAATGGTGGTCACAGGGAAGAATGCTCCTTACAATGGTGGTCACAGGGATGAATGCTCCTTACAATGGTGGTCACAGGGAAGAATGCTCCTTACAATGGTGGTCACAGGGATGAATGCTCCTTACAATGGTGGTCACAGGGAAGAATGCTCCTTACAATGGTGGTCACAGGGAAGAATGCTCCTTACAATGGTGGTCACAGGGATGAATGCTCCTTACAATGGTGGTCACAGGGAAGAATGCTCCTTACAATGGTGGTTACAGGGAAGAATGCTGTGTTCTCAATCTTTTTTTCTATTTCAAAAGGGAAATGTCAGGGGTCTGTTTAGATCCCCGAAAATTTCCCCAATGCCCTCAGCACGCAGCTGTACGTGCCGGCCGATTCGTGTGTGAATGGGGCCTAACAGTAAAAAAAAAAAACAACACACACGCACACTAAATTCGTTTCAGACTAAATGAACGGGAACTAAAATTGTTTTCATTAATTCCGTCAAACAAAACTAATTTTTATGCTATTTTGGATTTGGCCACCAGCGCGATCGGCGCATGCGCCCCACCATCCTGGAGGCGGGACGCACACGTCTGTTGGGGGGGGGTCACAATTTTCTGTTCTTGTCTCTGCCGCAAAAGGACCTAGCTATGGCTCTGCGATGGCCAATCACCACGTCATGGTGGGAAGGCAATGACATCGTCCACCTGGGCAAGCTCCAACACCATCCACCATGGGATGTTCTTCAGGGTTGACTCCTGTGCCGGGGGAATAAAATAAAGACATACTTAGCTGGGCGATGCGTATTTGTTCGATCCGGATCCATTACTGAATAAAAGTTTGAGAATCACTCTTAAAGGAGAACTATGAGGTGAGTGTTTGTCACTGATCCTCATAGTTCGAGCCGACCTGTGACAATGGGACTGTCACAGGTCGGCTCAGTAGATCGGGAACACATACCGTCGCTCGCTCACTTCTCGATCTATCCCTGCACCCCTGTGACTGTCACTCAGGGCTCAGGTCCATCAAGTCCAACCTATTGCGTGTATGCATGTGCTTCTACATGTGTATGAGCCCCATGTGCGATCTTGTTCTTATGTGTACCTGTATGTTACGGTCTCTGTGTCTCGTCCAAACGCTTTTTTGAATGATTACAGACTCTCAGCTGATACCACTGCTTGCGGCAGCGAGTTCCAGACCCTGAGACCCCGTTCACATATAGCGACATACCTTGTCAGCGGCCGGGATAGTGCGACTTTCGGGGCGACGTTCCAGCGACGGTAGCGCGACCTTCTCCGTCGGGCTCCATAGAAAAAAAGCAAAATCCGCCGAAAAAAGGGTCCGGTAGAAGCGACTTGCGACCGCGACGAGCGACATGGAGTTAAGACAGCTCCATTGAATAGCATTGGCCGGCGACTCCTCGCGATATCGCGCGGCAAAAATGTGAGATATCGCGGCGGAAATCGCGCGACAATTCGCTATATGTGAACGGGGCCTGACCGCTCTGACTGAGAAGAACCCCCTGCGCCCCGTGTGCTGAAATCTTTTCTCCACCAGTTTTAGGTGGTGGCCTCTGGTCTTTGTTTTGGAGTTTACCGTAAAAAGTTTATTGCTGATGTTGCCATCACCGCTAAACATCTTGTACATCAGAATCATATCCCCCCCTTAATATCCGCACCTCCAGCGTGCCTTGCTAAATGTATCTATCAAACTCCCATCAGTACATTCCTCGTTGAAGGTTTTTTGCCTCTAATTCTCATTAAATGTCACCTTTGACCTTACAGCCCCATGCTCCTAATTTTGTCACGAATGCACTTAATTTGCTTCCAGTACGTTCCCATTAGGGAGAGTTGTGCCGTATTACAGATCCAAAAGTACAAGACGCCGGTGTGTAATGAGATCCCGAGGGTGGCCATGGCATGCCTTCTGCTAGACATGTGCCATTCCGGTGATGTTCTGGGGAAGACCCCCTGCCAGTACACAGATGCTCGTGTCCCCAGCAGCTATAAGCCCTCTGCAGGCCGGTTCTGTGCCCACTGAGCCTTGGCACAGCTGCAGTACGCCAGCGGGAAAGGTTTAGAAGAACCGCATTCTTTAAGCTATAAAGGGTTCCGGTCTACACACAACGCGGGAGGATGCCTGTGCTGCTCTTGAAATCACTGAATATGTTGTTGTCAAGCGCTGGTGTAGTAACTACCCGCTAACTGGCGGCCTTACAAACTACCCCGCCGTGCTGAATGGTAACGTGCAGCTCACACGGGGATCATTGCGTCATCTCAGCTGAATTTTATTCCCTGTGCAATTCCTTAAAGGAGAATTATGAGCGCTGACTGGCGGAACGGACGGGGGAGGGGGGCGGGTACAGCTGGCTCTGCCTCTAGATAGGAGGAGCCGGCTGTCACTCACCCAGCTGGGTGGATCCAGACAGTAATGTCGGGATCCGTCCTGGCTGCGGCGGTCTCAGTATACCGCGAGCTGTATCCCTATATACTGAGCTTAGGGTGACGGGAGGACGCTAGTTTGTGTCCTCCCGTTACCCTTAGGAGAACTATGGGGAAAGCCCTTACACTAAACTGATGAGCGGTAAAAGCTTTTAAAGCGTCGCCCATGGCCAATTTTGGGTACGGTAATTTTCTGCGATTTCGCGGGTGCGCGCAATTTTAAAGCTTGACATGTTTGGTGTCTATTTACCCGACGTGACCCGATCTTTTATATTTTACCAAAAAACTGGGTAATAATAAATGTTTCCTAACATAATGTTAAAAAAAACTTTTTTTTCCCCAAATTTTCTGTAATTTTTCCTAATTATAGTAAAAAATAAAAACCCCCCAGTGGTGATTAAATACCACCGAAATAAAGCTCTATCTGTCCCAAAAAAATGGTATAAAATTCATTTCAGTACAGCGTTGCATGACGGAATAAACGTCAGTCAAAGTACCGCAGCGCTGAATACTGAAAAATGGCCTGGCCAGGAAGGGGGTGTAAACACCTGGTCTTGAAGTGGTTAAGTAACATAGTATTTGAGGTTGAATAAAGACACAGGTCCATCAAGTCCAACCTATTGCGTGTATGCATGTGCTTCTACATGTGTATGAGCCCCATGTGCGATCTTGTTCTTATGTGTACCTGTATGTTACGGTCTCTGTGTCTCGTCCAAACGCTTTTTTGAATGATTACAGACTCTCAGCTGATACCACTGCTTGCGGCAGCGAGTTCCAGACCCTGAGACCCCGTTCACATATAGCGACATACCTTGTCAGCGGCCGGGATAGTGCGACTTTCGGGGCGACGTTCCAGCGACGGTAGCGCGACCTTCTCCGTCGGGCTCCATAGAAAAAAAGCAAAATCCGCCGAAAAAAGGGTCCGGTAGAAGCGACTTGCGACCGCGACGAGCGACATGGAGTTAAGACAGCTCCATTGAATAGCATTGGCCGGCGACTCCTCGCGATATCGCGCGGCAAAAATGCGAGATATCGCGGCGGAAATCGCGCGACAATTCGCTATATGTGAACGGGGCCTGACCGCTCTGACTGAGAAGAACCCCCTGCGCCCCGTGTGCTGAAATCTTTTCTCCACCAGTTTTAGGTGGTGGCCTCTGGTCTTTGTTTTGGAGTTTACCGTAAAAAGTTTATTGCTGATGTTGCCATCACCGCTAAACATCTTGTACATCAGAATCATATCCCCCCCTTAATATCCGCACCTCCAGCGTGCCTTGCTAAATGTATCTATCAAACTCCCATCAGTACATTCCTCGTTGAAGGTTTTTTGCCTCTAATTCTCATTAAATGTCACCTTTGACCTTACAGCCCCATGCTCCTAATTTTGTCACGAATGCACTTAATTTGCTTCCAGTACGTTCCCATTAGGGAGAGTTGTGCCGTATTACAGATCCAAAAGTACAAGACGCCGGTGTGTAATGAGATCCCGAGGGTGGCCATGGCATGCCTTCTGCTAGACATGTGCCATTCCGGTGATGTTCTGGGGAAGACCCCCTGCCAGTACACAGATGCTCGTGTCCCCAGCAGCTATAAGCCCTCTGCAGGCCGGTTCTGTGCCCACTGAGCCTTGGCACAGCTGCAGTACGCCAGCGGGAAAGGTTTAGAAGAACCGCATTCTTTAAGCTATAAAGGGTTCCGGTCTACACACAACGCGGGAGGATGCCTGTGCTGCTCTTGAAATCACTGAATATGTTGTTGTCAAGCGCTGGTGTAGTAACTACCCGCTAACTGGCGGCCTTACAAACTACCCCGCCGTGCTGAATGGTAACGTGCAGCTCACACGGGGATCATTGCGTCATCTCAGCTGAATTTTATTCCCTGTGCAATTCCTTAAAGGAGAATTATGAGCGCTGACTGGCGGAACGGACGGGGGAGGGGGGCGGGTACAGCTGGCTCTGCCTCTAGATAGGAGGAGCCGGCTGTCACTCACCCAGCTGGGTGGATCCAGACAGTAATGTCGGGATCCGTCCTGGCTGCGGCGGTCTCAGTATACCGCGAGCTGTATCCCTATATACTGAGCTTAGGGTGACGGGAGGACGCTAGTTTGTGTCCTCCCGTTACCCTTAGGAGAACTATGGGGAAAGCCCTGACCCCTATAGTTCTCCTTTAAGGCAGAACTGAAGCCAAAACTAGTTAAAGGAGCTTATAATGTTTTTGCCATCTGTTTCCCATTGGGGTGACTTCTCTTCACTTCCTGTCTGACAGCCACAACAGGAAGTGAGAGGAAATCCCTCCAGAGGGAGATCCCTGGTGGTCACCAGAACTAGTGTCCCCATTGGAAGATCTATTCCTGTGCTGGTGACAACAATTTTGGATTTTCTTTCACTTTCATGGATAATGGTCACCAGGACGAATAGAGGAGATAAATCTCCCTAATGGGGTCACAGACAGCAATAAAGACCTGACAGGTGTTCTAATCCTTCTTCACTCTATCCAAAACTAAAAAAAAAAAAAGGTTTGGCTTCAGTTGCACTTTAATTATCCCAATAGGAAGATAAAGAAAAAAGCCAAGTCTGCACGTCTTCCAATTCCCCCGAATCCCTTTCTACACATTCCCTTGAATTCCCTTTTAAAGTATATGTAAACCCGATCACCCTATTGGGTCCCTCACCCCCAAGTACTTTCTGCCACTTGATGTCCTCATAAGGAATGCCATCAGCCATCTTTTATAGTATACTGCCTGGCCAAAAACAGTCACCACCTGGATTTTGGGCAGTGTTGTGACTTGGGGTTGCTTCAGTTGGTCAGGTCTAGGTTGTGGTCAGGTCTAGGTTGTGGTCAGGTCTAGGTTGTGGTCAGGTCTAGGTTGTGGTCAAGTCTAGGTTCTGGTCAGGTCATGGTTCTAGTCAGGTCTAGGTTCTGGTCAGGTCTAGGTTCTGGACTGGTCAGGTCTAGGTTCAGCAACATTATGCCCCCAAAAATTAGGTAAACTGCCTTAGGGTTTGGGTTAGGGTTGACGGAATGACCAGGTTTTTCCATCGATGGATTGTTTCTTCCCTGATGGCAAGTTGGACATATGACATATGACAATGCCGGGATCCATCGGGCTCAGATTGTGAAAGAGTGGTTCAGGGAGCCTGAGACATCTTTGTACACATGGATTGGCCACCACAGAGTCCAGACCTTAACCCCATTGAGAATCTTTGGGATGTGCTGGAGAAGACTTTACGCAGCGGTCCGACTCTCCCATCATCACTACGAGATCTCGGTGATAAATGAATGCAATTCTGGACGGAAATAAAATGTTGTGACATGAGCATACGCTTATTGAAAGGATGCCACAGCGATTGTCTGCCGCAATGAAAGCTACAGGCGGCCCAATAAAATATTAGAGTGTGCAACCTTTTTGGGGGGGCTGAGCAGTAAACCCAACTTCGGCCAATTTTCTGGACTAAAAATAGGGCCCCAGCAGTTAAATTAAAAAAAATCAGCTCTGGCTGCAAGACTTTCCTCCGACGCTGACGCTGTTCCTCGCAGTAACTCCTTTCCACCACTAGATGTCCTCAATCTTCTGGGTTCAATGACACCCAGCATCGCTCAATCCTAAGGGTGAGGGCAACCCTTGAGTGTTCTAAACCCTCTCCACTCTATCCAAAACTTAAGGTTTGGGCTTCAGTTGTACTTTAAAGGGTAACTCCAGTTTCCTGCCAAATGTGAGAAACTAAAATTACCCCCCACAAATTGGTCCCCTCTGTACTTTGAGGGGACAGCATTGTCAGGTGACCAATGAGTGCTCAGCATCTGTGAGCATTATTCTAGATACAGAATCCCGGGCTGTGGTGCCATGTATGGTGTACGGATCCTACACAGGCTGCAGTGGGGGTTAACCTCAAAGGTATGACTAGAGGGGGGAGGTGTAGAGTGGACTAATTTGTGGGGGTAATTTAAGTGTCTCGCCTTTGGTGGGGAACTGGAATTACCCTTTAAGCTGGCCATGGAACCTTAGAATTATGTCTGAACTTTTGCTCGAAATTATGTAAAATCGCTCATCAGATCGTTTGATGGTACCAACAAATTTTATTCAAAAGCCCTTAAAAATTCCGTCCGGGCCGGCCACTCGAATGGGATCCCAGATGTATTGAACAGGTTTCACACACGTGCAAATTATAATATGAGCGGAAATCACATTCAGCGCTAGAATTTCAGATAAGAGATTAGGAAAAAAAGTTCCATCCTGAACCTTTGAGATTTCTCATCCATTCGAAACTGAAGGCCGATTTGTCCCCAATAACCATGAGAAAATCCTAAATTCTAATGGAATACGGCTGCATGACATACAGGAGTGACCGCACGCAGAAAAAATTCTAACTTCTCGATTTGTTCCTGAGACTTGGAGTTTTTTTCTCTCTACTACAGCTAACAATTTTGGTAAAATTTTCAATGGGCTTTGACCTCTGCGCAATTTGTAGATATCACCTATGCTCGGAAATTCCAGAATTGGCGATCATTCCTTAAAATATGTCCTTGCTAAAAATAAATGTTGGATGGCCGGCCCTTCCTTCACGCTGCACTGTGCAGAAGAGTTCTTCCTTTGAGGTCCATCTCCGGGATCGAAACATCACATGGCTGAAGATTAAGGTCAAATCCTGCAAGGTAGAGGTGCTCACCACTGAGCCACCATGGCTTGACTTGGAACCAAGGACCCAATTGCTGCAAGGTAGAAGTGCTCACCACTGAGCCACCATGGCTTGACTTCAAACCAAGGACCCAATTGCTGCAAGGTAGAGGTGCTCACCACTCGAGCCACCATGGCTGAACTTCGAACCAAGGACCCAATTGCTGCAAGGTAGAGGTGCTCACCACTTGAGCCAACATGGCTTGACTTCGAACCAAGGACCCAATTGCTGCAAGGATAGAAGTGCTAGCCACTGAGTCACCATGGCTGGGATTTGAACCGAGAAAACAAGTGCTGCAAGGTAGAAAGTGTTAACCACTGAGCCACCATGCTAATTACCATTGCTTACCTATCTTGCGTCGGGGTGAGCTGTACTGAAAGTCATCATTATCCTGCCGTAAACGAGCGTTCTCACACTAGGGTGAAAAATAATACGACTCTGGGAGTAGGCTGTGTCTCCTGAGTGGGTATAACTGGCAAGTCGTCATCTTCTCTTTGGCGAGCACCTTTCATGAAGGTTGCTCAGGTTCACTTTGATTGACAGCTGTCATTGCCTCTTCATTACAGCCCGAGCTGACAGATCTAGGGAATACTGTGCGCTAATTTTATCCCGTGCCAGAGATGTTATCAGCAGAGCTCCGTACAGCTGCATCTCTGCTCTGAAGGGGGGCATTAAACATGAATCGGTGCCTTGAAAGATGAATGAGGCTGGCAGGTTTCAGGGAGAGGCGGGAGCAGTAAAACAGGTCAGGAGATGCCCTGACGTCATTGCCTGGCTCCTGCAAGGGAGAGCAGGCGGAGGGGAATGCGGGTGACCCGACAGTGCCAGTGCGTGCAAACCAGTGCCATGAGCAGCAGGAAATAAAGCAGGAGAAGCATTCCTGGTGATAATACATATCTCACATTGCTTTCATTCATGTAACAATGAAGGCCAAAGGGACACAGATAAAGCATCGTGAGCGTGAAGCCGGAGCTGGAAGACCAAAGAAAATGTTATCATTTCTACAGCAAATATACATGACTAAGGTAGCTCAGAGGTCCCTTTCATTAAATACCTCTATCATAAAACCCAACCCCAACCTTCCCTAAGTAATACGCTACCGCGTTTCCCGGGATCGAAACATGACTGAAGATTAAGGTCAAATCCTGCAAGGTAGAGGTGCTCACCACTCAGACCTACCCCGAAAGTAAGACCTACCCCGAAAGTAAGACCTACCCCGAAAGTAAGACCTACCCCGAAAGTAAGACCTACCCCGAAAGTAAGACCTACCCCGAAAGTAAGACCTACCCCGAAAGTAAGACCTACCCCGAAAGTAAGACCTACCCCGAAAGTAAGACCTACCCCGAAAGTAAGACCTACCCCGAAAGTAAGACCTACCCCGAAAGTAAGACCTACCCCGAAAGTAAGACCTACCCCGAAAGTAAGACCTACCCCGAAAGTAAGACCTACCCCGAAAGTAAGACCTACCCCGAAAGTAAGACCTACCCCGAAAATAAGACCTAGTGTCTTTAGTTAGTTAGTGGACCTTGCCTGAGCGATGGTTGTTGGAATAGCCACTTGTAGGGTTCATTGGAAAGGTGCCCATACACTGCACGATAATCGTATGCGATCAGTTTTTCGTACGATAATCGCGCAGTGTCTGGGTAGCGCGCAACCGCGGATACTGTACAATCGTACGACGTTTGACTACCTAGCATGTTCGAAAGCCTGTGCGTAATCGTACGATAATCGTTCAATGAGTAGAGTAATCGTTCGTCAATGATCGCACTGCGCATGCGTTAAGCGATCGAGCAATCGGAAGTAGAATTATGGCAGCTGGCTGTACTGGCAGCATCCACACCTCCGTTCTGGTACCCACATGGACCACTTGCTCAGCCATTGCTGGGGCTACATGTTGCGTACAGATGCAAGAACCAATGCTCACACCAAAGTCCATATCTCCTCATGTAGCTGACACACATGCTGACCACTCCCCATGTGCACCACACATGAGGCTGCTGAAAGTGACCCCCTAATAATTGCAATGAACCACATGCAACGCAAACCATGCAACATGAATAACACGTCCATTCTACTTCTGGAGACAATTTGATAAAAGTGAAATTGTCAAACATGCCCTACACATGTGTATGCTGTGTGTCCCTGGGCATGGTTTTTGCCCTTTAAAGGGCATGGTACGAAAGGTGACGCCCACTGCTCGGGATCAAACGATTACTTCCGGCGGTCGATCGAAATCGTACGATTATTGGTGCGGTCGTACGATTATCGGATCGACCTCTATCGAGACAAGTTGGGTGCGTCGCACGATGATCGTACGATATTCCGATCGTCGAGGGGGTTTTATTCGTACGATCATCGTGCAGTGTATGGGCACCTGAAGTCTATGCTACAGATCCGGGAGCACAGCCGGAGAGCAGCCTGGAGCAGGAGACACCGGAACAAGGCACGAGGGAGTATTTTAATAATAGATGTGGACGTGATGACATCTCTCTGCCAGGGCCGGATTTCCCACAAGGCCCGGCCTCGGGGCAGCAGGGAGTAGAGGGGCAGCAGGGTGTAGAGGGGCAGCAGGGGTGTGGAATTTCCCATCTCCTGACATCCGGAACATGCTGTTCTGGGCGCCGGGCGGGTAGCTGTTTTCTACATTTAGCCCTGCTGTGGGCAAGCAGAGCTAAATGTACAGCGGGGGAAGCTGCCGCTTGTTTTGTACAAATGATCTTGGCGACATTGGTTTGTCGGGCAGGAGTGCGCATTGAGGAACCTGGCCTTGGGGCAGCAGAGAGAGTAAATCGGGCCCTGGGAGATGCCACGATGATGCCACCTCAGGGGGCGGGTCCATGACGTCCTGCACTCACAGGATGTCCTCACTCTTAAGGCCGTGACACACTGCACGCGAAGCAGCGCAGAGCGGTGGCGCGCTGCCTTTGCGAGCAGTGTGTCATGTCACTTTCTTCTCGGCACCACAGCTTGCGAGAGCTCGCAGAGCGGAGCGTGCCGAGATGAACAATTTCAACTTCAGCCAATCGGCTCGCGCGTATAAACCGGCGCGTCAGGATGCAACGTCTGGCCGGTTGTTACAGACGAGCCGATTGGCTGAAGGTGCAGTCAATAATCTGACTGCACTCAGCTCACACACTGCACGCGAAGCTCCGTGCCGGAGAGCTTTGCTTCGCTCTGCACGGCTTCGCGTGCAGTGTGTCACGGCCTTTATGATGCCGAGTGTCATTCAACCCAGAAGACCGAGGACATCTAGTGGCGGAAAAGGAATTACTGCAAGTGAGGGACGCAATAAGTGATTATGGCATCAAAGAGAATTCAGCTCGTATGTTCAGAAATGGAGTCAGGAGCTTTGGAAGAAGTGCAGGTTTGACTTTTTCCCTTCCTAATGGGATCATTAAAGTGCAACTGAAGCCAAACCTTTTTTTTTTCCATTTTGGATGGAGTGAAGAGAGATTAGAACACGTGTCGGGTTTGTATTGCTGGCTTTGTCCCCGTTAGTGAGATTCACCCTCTCCTATTGGTCCTGGGCTCACGTTATCACTAAAAGTGAAAGAAAATCCGCTATGGGGCCCGGGCCCAGGACACCCCCCTGATGCCGTGCGGTACCCTGCAGAGCCCACCATAGAGAGTCTATGGTGGGCTCTGCAGGGTCACCCTCAGGTGAGCTATGTGGGCTCTTCAAGGGGTGTAACTAGAAATCACAGGGCCCCATACAACATTTTGCTATGGGGCCCTGTGATTTCTAGTTACGCCCCTGGTTATAATCCTCCCTTACTCTATCCAATACTACAAATTCGGCTCCAATTCAATTCAATGTCCCACTCCTTCTCCGCATGCAGCCACGTGCTTGGTGGTTGCACTGATGAGGGCCAAAGATCTTGAAAGGTGAATTCACTTTATATTATGAAGGTGCGCTCTACCTTTGAAATGCCACTTGCAGAGCCCACCTGAGAGTGCCCCTGCAGAGCCCGCCATAGACTCTCTATGGTGGGCTCTGCAGGTTCTCAGATGGGCCGCACACCTATTACCTGTCAGCGCTGTCCGCCTCTGTGGTCACCTGGGCCCCGCCTCCTCTTCTATCGACATGCCCCGCCTCCTCTTACACCACTGGCCCCACCTGCTCTTAGGTCGCTGGCCAGTGATGTAAGAGGAGGCGGGGGGTGCTCTTAGGCGGGCCCCCGCCTCCTCCTTCACTGCGAACGCCGGCCTCTTGTGCAGCAGCTGGTGGCTGTCACTGACACAGCTCGGCGGCGGCTGTGAGGGGGAAACGCAGCTGCTGAGCTGTGCCAGTGACAGCCAGCACCCTTACATGCCATAGCCAACCCACGCGGCATCAGAGGGGTATCCTGGCCAGGGCTCCCCTGTGCCCAGGGCCCCGTAGCGTCTTGCTTGGGTCGCCATGGCGATTGTTACGCCACTGGTTGTAAGTAGGGATGCACCGATGTATTTGGAGACTAGTTTAAAAACAAATATATTAGAGAAACTCTGCCTAAAGCACAATGCAGCAAATGTGTAGATCATCGCTCACCGCCATCCCATTTCTGGTCCTCCAGTTGGAGGTTCTTCCTCAGTCAGCCCAGCAGAGGACAGTGCTCCCCCACAGTCTATAGGAACAATCGCGGCTGGAAGAAATTGCATTCGCCCAGCTTGATGAGTAAAAGAAGTACATGGGCATATATATATTTTACACTGAGCAAATACAAGCCATGGGAGTATACGGTATATACATTATGTGCGTGAATTCAACGGATTTATTGGAAAATATTATTGAGGCGATAGATCGCATTTCTACCGCACATCAAATCTCCATTTTGTTTTGTCTCTAGCGGGTGACTAATGAAGAGGCTACTTGGACGCGGCAGATATTTCTACACACCTCTGCGTGTCAAGGAGAAGATTCTGGATTTTTCGGGAAGCTTGTGATGTGGCTTGTCCTCACAGAGGACTACCTTAAACATACCTCGTTGGGTGTCGCAATGTATCTGGGAATGCATTTGCTGCGTATTCTTAGTAACCTTTCCCAACTTCTTCAAGCCGCTTTGATGTATCTCTTGTGGTAGTAGAGACGGTGTCAGGTGCTTACCAAGAGGCCAGCATGGGTATACACCCTGGCATACCTGGTGAACCAGCACTGACCACCCAGATCCTGCACTCACCACCCAGAGCACGAACTGACCACCCAGAGCCCACACTGACCACCCAGAGCCCACACTGACCGCCCAGAGCCCACACTGACCGCCCAGAGCCCACACTGACCGCCCAGAGCCCACACTGACCACCCAGATCCCGCACCGACCGCCCAAAGCCCGCACTGACCGCCCAGAGCCCACACTGACCACCCAGAGCCCACACTGACCACCCAGATCCCGCACCGACCGCCCAAAGCCCGCACTGACCGCCCAGAGCCCACACTGACCACCCA
>NW_017308580.1:128560-143059 GCF_000935625.1 Nanorana parkeri | reverse complement strand
CACTGACCACCCAGAGCCCACACGGACCACCCAGAGCCCACACTGACCACCCAGAGCCCACACTGACCACGCAGCGTACACACAGACCACCCAAAACCTGCACTGACTACCCAGAGCCCACACTGACCACCCGGAGCCCACACTTACCACGCAGAGCCCACACTGACCACCCAAAGCCTGCACTGACTACCCAGAGCCTGCACTGACTACCCAGAGCCTGCACTGACCACCCAGAGCCCACACTGACCACCCGGAGCCCACACTGACCACGCAGAGTACACACAGACCACACAAAGCCTGCACTGACTACACAGAGCCCACACTGACCACCCGGAGCCCACACTGACCATTGCTGTATAATGTATTGCTGGGATTTCTAGTCCTCTTTAGTTGGCGGTGTTCTGCATTGCTGTATAATGTATTGCTGGGATTTGTAGTCTCTGTACAGCTTGTAGTCAGTGGCAGATCTACCAAGCTCACAGCTGCAGCCAGGCCCTGGCACTCCCCCACTGACTCCAAACTGTAGAGAGACTACAAATCTCAGCCCGGACAGGAGGAAGTGGGCCCTGGTGACCGTCGCCATTTCCATAAAAAGGCCACACCAAAATCGTCAGCACCGGGCCCATAATGCTCTTAATCCTGCCCTGGGTACACATGTGTGGCCCTGTATTCATGATTATGGACAAACATGTGTCAGCCAAGGGTCACGTGCATGGTGGTATCCAGGTACTTCACCTGAGCTCCAGATTTACCTGTGTATGACTCCGGCCTGTGACTCCGATCTTGCTTCTGACCATCGATTCAGCACCTCACCTATGTATCTGATCTTTCTGTGCATGACCTGGGCTTGTGACCTCGACCCCAATTACCAGCACATCTCCACTCTGACCTTGCAATGCGTGGTACATCAAGTTCCCGCAACATCAGTTCCCGTGGACGCATTATGCTGGTCAAAGCACTCAAACCACAGTACAGAGTCCCGCCAGTCCCCCTCTTCGCCACTCGTGCCTCCCTGAGTCCTCCCCTTACCTGTTACCATCTCCAGGGGAGTTGGACTGATGGTGCAAGAGTAGCCCACTGTTCATCTCGGTCTCCAATCAGGTACGTGGCAGGCGGACATATTCTGCCCATATAGAATGGCACCCTAGGCATGGCAGCACCTTTGCCCACCCCCACCGCCCTCATAACTTCAATTGACATTGATAAGTCTTGCAATAGGCGCAGAAGAAGCCACCTCATTCCCATTGTCTGTACTGTAAGACCCCCATCAGACACCAACTGCCTACAAGTACATCCTCCCTTGTGAGGTGACAGGCAAAGGCACAGATTTGACCGACTGTGCTAGTCTCTTGGTTCACTGCAGGATCATGAAGGTTGTAGATGGGCCCCCTGGACGCCCAACAGACCATAGGCTGCTGCCTAGGTTGCCTTGTGGATGACATGGCTCTACTACTGAGAATAACTCCATAAGCTCACTGTTGCAGTACGTCAGCATAGAAGCCACAGGAGTGAACCAGAGTATGCATAGAGATCTGAAGACCTTACCTGTTGGATTGCTGTCCAAGGCCAAGAAATTTTTTTTTTTTAAGCCTCCGGTGTCTGCAATCAAACACCCAAAAGTAAACAAAAAATGTACATGTGAAACACACACAAAAAAATGCAGAAAGGGTGAGTCTAAATGGCCTATCTCCCGAAGAGATAAGGGCCCTTCCCTGACCCCCAGGGTGCAAGGCTCCTGACAGGGGGAAAGGCACTCATGTCCTCCTGGCCAAAACCAAGCGGACCCATATCTCATGGCCAGCCAAAGCCGGCCACCGAGTGCTAGGTTGGGGAGCTCTCCTGAAGAGGGACGGACCCAACCCCGAAAAATACACACATAAATAATGTTTATATCGAGAAAACGTTGATGTTTAACAACAATAGCGTGCCTCAGGTAAAGTACACGTTGCTGCGCACCTCCTACTCCCTGCACCAAATCTCATCAGGAAATGAAGTTGATTTAATTACAGCTTTGCTTAAAGGAGAACTATGGGGAAAAGCCCTAAAGGAGAACTACGAGGTCAGGGCTTTCCCCCATAGTTCTCCTTAGGGTAACGGGAGGATACAAATTAGCGTCCTCCCATCACCCTAAGCTCAGTATATAGGGAGCTGTAGCTCGCGGTATACTGAGACGCCGCAGCTGAAGCGGATCCCGACAATTCTGTCTGGATCCGCCCAGCTGCGTGACTGACAGCTGGCTCTGCCTATCTAGAGGCAGAGCCAGCTGTACCCGCCCCCTCCCCCGTCCGATCCGCCAGTCAGCGCTGGAGAATCGGAGGGGGGAATCCAGCCCCTCCCCTGTCACGGCAGAGAGCCGTGACAGGATCGAGAGGTGAGCGAACGCCGGTATGTGTTCGCTCACCTCCCGATCTACTTAGCTGACCTGTGACAGTCTCATTGTCACAGGTCGGCTAGAACTATGAGGTGAGTGAAAAGCACTCACCTCATAGTTCTCCTTTAAGAAGCGTTACTTGCATTTCTATAAACTATTAGGCCCGATTCCTACATACAATGAACCACATGTGCTCGTTTGACAGCCTCCATTGAGCTGTATAAGTATGGAGTGGTTGTTTACACACAATGCAACTCGGCACTGCACCAATCATCAGAAGGTATGAGCAAAAGTAAAAAGGCCCGATTCCGACAGAAAAGGCCAGATTCCGACAGAAAAGACCAGATTCCGACAGAAAAGACCAGATTCCGACAGAAAAGGCCAGATTCCGACAGAAAAGGCCAGATTCCGACAGAAAAGGCCAGATTCCGACAGAAAAGGCCAGATTCCGACAGAAAAGGCCAGATTCCGACATACAAATGTACCACGTGCTCGTTTGACAGCCTCCACTGAGCTGTATGAGCATGGAGAGGTTGTTCACACACAATGAAACTCGGCACTGCACCAATCATCAGAAGGTATGAGCAAAAGTAAAAATTGGTTTAATTGTAGCCCCCCCCTCCTCCTGCCACAAAGCACAATCATTTTACAATACATACCTCAAATGAGTGCTCCTTATTGTCCTCTATCCTGTAATCCAACAGGACGCTTAGAGACATGATGCTACAGTCAAACTTCCCATTTTTTGCTGACCAGTTTGGATGTACAATAATTGCTGGTTCTTCAGGTAAGATATATCTCTTCTCTCTTCTCTGACGCTCCATTTCCTCCTGACGTTTTCGCTCCTCTTCCTAGTGACAGAAACGTCGCGTTCAGGTGTTGCAATTAAATACAGGTAGCAATTTTGTGTAAGATTGGGGATTAAACAGGATATAAAAACCTCTTTATCGTCCTCAGATTTCCGCTCTTCCTCCTCCTCCTCATCTTTTTCACACTTTTCTTGCTCCTTCTGCTCCTCTTTTTGTTCTTCAACACGAAGCTGCTTTGTTAATCGAGCAATCAACTGAGATTTTAATCCTTTGGAACCAAGAGTTCGACTTTCTAACTCTTTGCGCAAATCATTTACCTGTCCAAAAGATTGTCTCACGGCAGAGAGCCGTGACAGGATCGAGAGGTGAGCGAACGCCGGTATGTGTTCGCTCACCTCCCGATCTACTTAGCTGACCTGTGACAGTCTCATTGTCACAGGTCGGCTAGAACTATGAGGAGGAGTGAAATCCCCCCCCCCTCATAGTTCTGTTTTAAAGATGGATAAGAAAGAAATGCACATAAACACATGCAAATTAAAATGTTGTCATTACCGCGAAACACCTCCTAATTACTCCGAAGACAAAACTAACAAATACAAAGGGAAGTGACACATTTTCAAACAGACTTAGCTGAGGTCTTCTCATACTGCAAAGATGGGGGAAGAGTTGGAGACAAAAGTGAACATGTGCATGAGCACGAGACTCCTCGTCAGTCCTGACCATGTTATAAAGGATCCATCTCTGCAGTTTCATTCTTTATGGTGAGGAGAGCAGTTCTTCTTCATGACACAACACAATGGAACTGAAGATTGTCATGATCCCGTAGCCAGGTTTACTAATAGGAAAGAAAAAGAAGAAGGAGAACATTGCTACAGCAAGATTGAGCTACATGATTGAGTTTGAGGTCCATCGGTTGACCGCTATGCATTCTAATTTAAAATAATGATAATTTTGGGTATTATATATGTAGCGCCCATCGCCTTTTGTGATGTGCCTACCGTGTTTCCCCGAAAATAAGACACTGTCTTAAATTCTTTTTGGCTCAAAATACCATACCAGGTCTTATTTTTTTTTTTTATGTACAACAATTTACACTTATTCATGTACAAAAATATGGTGATCAGGGGTGGCGTACCTTTCCAAGAGCAATTTAGTAACCAATCGCTGGCCAGAATGAGGGAAGCGGGCTTTCACAATGGATTCCTCAGAGGCGGGGTGTATTTGGTATCACTCCGCCTGTGACAGGAGGCGGGGTTATAGAGGAGGCATCGGCTTATGCGGCTCTGCTCCCTCCGCTGCCGCCTCGCTTCCTCTAGCGCTGGCTTAGTTGGCACCGCTGATTCTCTCCCGCGGCTCTTCAAGTTCCCCCTTATGCCACCACCGGCCCCGGGAATGGTCACAACTAGGTCTTAATATCGGGGTAGGTCTTATATTTTAGCAATTCCCAAAAATAGTACTAGGTCTTATTTTCTGGGAAACAGGATACTAGGCATTTATTGATAGCCGGGGCTGTAGTCGGCCTGGCTGGATTTGTAGTGGCAATTACATGGTTAATCTCAGGTGCCTAACCTTGCCTGTCCCCCCCCCCCTGGGCAGAGTGAGACTCTGTCATATTGTGGGACAGCCAATAGGAGACACTGTAATATATGTACAATACAGCAGCCAATCACTGGGCCTCGCTCAGCCAGTGGTGCATGCTGGGACAGAGTACGTATATTAGTGGGAGCTGCCATGTGCTCTCTCTCTCGCTGGGACCAGCCATGGAGTAGGGCTGGGGTCCTGTTCAGCCTGCCCCCTCCCAGGCTAGGCCGAGGCCTGGGGGTAGGCAGGGGCTGGAGTGAGGGAAAAGTTTTCCCTGAGGCCTCCAACATGGAGGAGGCCTGAGAGATGGAAAGTGGAAGAGGACCGGGACCAGTGCAGGCTCTTGAAGCACCCTGGAACTATGTGGGCTTTCAGAGCATGGTCAGTACCTTTCCTGTGATTTCCTGTGATTGAGGATCTGCATCCATCTGGACTGTCTGGTACATCAGTAGCTATCTGATGTGGTCAAGTGGATCTGCATGGCTACTTTTACAAGATCCGGTGAGTCTGGAGCTGATGATGGTTACCCCTAGATGCCTAGAACCCCCCCCCTAAGAAGATGTTCAATAAACTGTTTAATTAGCATTCTGCTACTGAAGTGGACATCAAATTATGGGCGGTTAGTGCTAATGGGGAGCGGCGGAAGATCAACCCTAGACTGACTAGATGTGGGTTACGGATACAAAAACAACTACCACATCGGCTCCAATATTAACAAAGGTATTTTTGCTTTTTAACTTCATAATAACGAATGTTGGTAAAGTTACGAAAATGTGCCGAAACTAACGAAAATCCGTATTTCGTACGAATCCGAATTGAGTTTCGGACACGAATTACGAAATACGAAATAACGGATATTACCAAACGAAACGGAACTAATTTTTTGACGGCGCACAAGTCTAGGACTTAACGACTCATATTGGGTCCCTTGGTAATGGAGGAGGGATATTGAATACAACTGGAGGGCACGTTGTGGAAAAGTGGGCTGTGCGTTGATGATACAGCACCCGTCCGGTACAGTGACAATGAGAGCTCAGCTGGCCAGGCTGAACGGGAGCGGGAGTGCCTTATCAATGAAGGAGCATTCTGTAGTGTACAAACACAGGAAAAATAATGTCAGGCAGCACAGCTGGTACATATTTCCTGAGAATGTTCATGTGCTGTTCCTTAGAATAACCGTAGGTGTCACTTTATGTATGCTGCACCACATTATGCAAATATTCTGGCTGACCTAGTAAAATGTAAAATGTGAAATCCTATTAGATCAGACTTTCCGCTGGTCCCTGGGGTTACATTTGCGCTTTAATTAATTTACAAGCTGTGTGCTGAGATGACAGTAGACTTATCTGGCTGATAATGGCTGGATCTGGAGTCTCCTATCTATGGGTAGAAGAGCTGGGTCATCCAACCTAGGAAGGAGCCTAGGGCCAATAGATATCCAGGGGGCCCAGGTACAACCTACATGCTTTGCAGTAAACTAGGAAGGTAGTGCAGGTAATTAAAGCTGGGCACCAGCCTGTTACTTCAAAGGCAGGGTTTACTTGTGGGTAGAGATGTCCCGATAAGACTTTTTGTTAAGACCAAGTAGAAGTACAAGTACTGTCCCTCATGTACTTGCCGATACCAATTACCGATACTTTTTTTTTTTTTTTTTTTCAAGGGACAGGTGACATTTTTTCTAAAACAACACAGACTGATGATTTTAGGGCAGTTTCTCACCAGGACTAAATACGGATGTCACCAGAACTGAATACTTGTCCCCAAAGCTGCACACATGTCCCCACAGCAGAACACATGTCCATAAGGCCGAATTGTATTCTGCTTTGGGGACATGTGTTCTGTGTATACAAGTCCCACCAGGCTGCGTGTCGATCTCACCGGGCGACGTGGACATCTACAGTGGCTCTGCGGTCACTCCACCTCACCGGCGATGCTGGGACCTGGCCTCCTCCACGTCCGGATCGGCAATGCTAGGACCCGGCCTCCTCTATGTTCAGACCGGCGATGCTGGGACCTGGCCTCCTCCACGTCGGCAATGCTAGGACCCGGCCTCCTCTATGTTCAGACCGGCGATGCTGAGCCGCGGCTCCCTCCACGTCCAGGCCGTCCAGCCGACTATCTCCGTTGCTGCACCCCCCCCCGACCTTTATCCATCTCCCGGCCCAATCCTCCCCTGTCAGTGTGCGGCGGGAACCCCCAGCTTCTAGCTCTGGGGCGGCCGCTCTGGCTCCTCCGCCAGTAGTTCCGCCCCGTGGACTGTCCATGGCTGTGCCTGTGTCCCATGAAGGAGGCAGAGGAGATGAAGAACAGGACAGGCACTGCCATGGACAGCTATCTGCAGGTCCCCAGCAGACTGCTGAGGTCCCCACAAGCGCGGGAACTCAGATGGTCGCTGCTGTCTAAAAATTCAAAGGGCCGGTATCTGCCTTAAGAATCGGGGCATTTTCACGAGTACAAGTACTCCTGAGAATGCCTGGTATCGGCCCAGCTACCAATACTAATATTGGTATCGGGACATCCCTACTTGTAGGCATACCTCCCAACTATTCCTCATCAGGAACCAAATCCCGCAGTCCCTCGTTCCTCCTGGGTTGTCCCTCTTTTTAATCTGATGTATAGATATCTATGAATAGGCCATATAGAACTACTAAAAGTGTTATTAAGCTCTAACATTTGTATCCTATCTTTTGGTTCCCTCTTTTGCTACTTTAAACATTCAGCATAAAGGAACCAATGGTGAAAAAGACAATTCTGAGTTTAGCCAATCATTTTTGGCATATTAGTTCTTAATGACCTCTTGGGGTGTGGAAAGGGGGGTTCATTGCCCAAATACATTGTGCTGGAAGGTGTTTCTCTTTCTCATCTCAGAAAACTGGGAGGAATGCTTGTAGGCAGTTGGTGTGTGGTGGGCCATGCAGTACAAACAGTGGCTTCTCTGTGCCTGTTATTATCCTTATTAAAGTGACATTAAACCCTCAGATTTTTTACCATAAACCAATACTGTAATGTTTTGGATAAATCTATTGACTCAACTATACGTTTGCACCAGGTACATCTACCTACGTCATTACCCTACCAACATTCTGCATATCATAAACATGACTATTCACCTATAAACCTTTACAGGATCATCTGTCTAAGTCACTGCCCCACCACCACTCTGCATAGCTTGAACATGACTATTCACCTATAAACCTCTACCAGCAGCATCTACTCACGCAACTGCACCTCCTAACTCTGCATAGTTTAGACATACCCAGCTATAAGCCTGAAGTGGTAACATTTTCCTCTGTTACTACCCCTCGAGCACCCTACATTGCATAATCATGAATACTCAACTGAGCATTCATGTTTACGCAAATGCTAGCTGAGGCACATGCTAGCTGAGGCACACGCAGGCACAGCCTTAAGTCTATGGGCGGCCTAAAGCGCCATCTTTCTTATGCTCAGTTTATTTTATTTTTACCTCTCTTGTCCGATGTTAGATCCTCAGGAAGGTGTTTAAAGTAGACTTGTCATAAGAGGTTTATGGGCGCTGCCAAGGCCATCCTTATAATCAGGGCAGCGATCAGGGGGGTAGGGCAGATACTCATGTAAGGGGCCCCGGCAGCCTGGGGGGCAGCCCGGGTCCCTTACATGACTATCGGCCGACGGTGAAGGGCGAGGAGGTGTCAGTGGAGGAATAGTGTCCCCTCATTGGTGTCAGTGGGATAAGAGGTTTATGGGCGCTGCCAAGGCCATCCTTATAATCAGGGCAGCGATCAGGGGGGTAGGGCAGATACTCATGTAAGGGGCCCCGGCAGCCTGGGGGGCAGCCCGGGTCCCTTACATGACTATCGGCCGACGGGGAAGGGCGAGGAGGTGTCAGTGGAGGAATAGTGTCCCCTCATTGGTGTCAGTGGGATAAGAGGTTTATGGGCGCTGCCAAGGCCATCCTTATAATCAGGGCAGCGATCAGGGGGGTAGGGCAGATACTCATGTAAGGGGCCCCGGCAGCCTGGGGGGCAGCCCGGGTCCCTTACATGACTATCGGCCGACGGGGAAGGGCGAGGAGGTGTCAGTGGAGGAATAGTGTCCCCTCATTGGTGTCAGTGGGATAAGAGGTTTATGGGCGCTGCCAAGGCCATCCTTATAATCAGGGCAGCGATCAGGGGGGTAGGGCAGATACTCATGTAAGGGGCCCCGGCAGCCTGGGGGGCAGCCCGGGTCCCTTACATGACTATCGGCCGACGGGGAAGGGCGAGGAGGTGTCAGTGGAGGAATAGTGTCCCCTCATTGGTGTCAGTGGGATAAGAGGTTTATGGGCGCTGCCAAGGCCATCCTTATAATCAGGGCAGCGATCAGGGGGGTAGGGCAGATACTCATGTAAGGGGCCCCGGCAGCCTGGGGGGCAGCCCGGGTCCCTTACATGACTATCGGCCGACGGGGAAGGGCGAGGAGGTGTCAGTGGAGGAATAGTGTCCCCTCATTGGTGTCAGTGGGATAAGAGGTTTATGGGCGCTGCCAAGGCCATCCTTATAATCAGGGCAGCGATCAGGGGGGTAGGGCAGATACTCATGTAAGGGGCCCCGGCAGCCTGGGGGGCAGCCCGGGTCCCTTACATGACTATCGGCCGACGGGGAAGGGCGAGGAGGTGTCAGTGGAGGAATAGTGTCCCCTCATTGGTGTCAGTGGGATAAGAGGTTTATGGGCGCTGCCAAGGCCATCCTTATAATCAGGGCAGCGATCAGGGGGGTAGGGCAGATACTCATGTAAGGGGCCCCGGCAGCCTGGGGGGCAGCCCGGGTCCCTTACATGACTATCGGCCGACGGGGAAGGGCGAGGAGGTGTCAGTGGAGGAATAGTGTCCCCTCATTGGTGTCAGTGGGATAAGAGGTTTATGGGCGCTGCCAAGGCCATCCTTATAATCAGGGCAGCGATCAGGGGGGTAGGGCAGATACTCATGTAAGGGGCCCCGGCAGCCTGGGGGGCAGCCCGGGTCCCTTACATGACTATCGGCCGACGGGGAAGGGCGAGGAGGTGTCAGTGGAGGAATAGTGTCCCCTCATTGGTGTCAGTGGGATAAGAGGTTTATGGGCGCTGCCAAGGCCATCCTTATAATCAGGGCAGCGATCAGGGGGGTAGGGCAGATACTCATGTAAGGGGCCCCGGCAGCCTGGGGGGCAGCCCGGGTCCCTTACATGACTATCGGCCGACGGGGAAGGGCGAGGAGGTGTCAGTGGAGGAATAGTGTCCCCTCATTGGTGTCAGTGGGATAAGAGGTTTATGGGCGCTGCCAAGGCCATCCTTATAATCAGGGCAGCGATCAGGGGGGTAGGGCAGATACTCATGTAAGGGGCCCCGGCAGCCTGGGGGGCAGCCCGGGTCCCTTACATGACTATCGGCCGACGGGGAAGGGCGAGGAGGTGTCAGTGGAGGAATAGTGTCCCCTCATTGGTGTCAGTGGGATAAGAGGTTTATGGGCGCTGCCAAGGCCATCCTTATAATCAGGGCAGCGATCAGGGGGGTAGGGCAGATACTCATGTAAGGGGCCCCGGCAGCCTGGGGGGCAGCCCGGGTCCCTTACATGACTATCGGCCGACGGGGAAGGGCGAGGAGGTGTCAGTGGAGGAATAGTGTCCCCTCATTGGTGTCAGTGGGATAAGAGGTTTATGGGCGCTGCCAAGGCCATCCTTATAATCAGGGCAGCGATCAGGGGGGTAGGGCAGATACTCATGTAAGGGGCCCCGGCAGCCTGGGGGGCAGCCCGGGTCCCTTACATGACTATCGGCCGACGGGGAAGGGCGAGGAGGTGTCAGTGGAGGAATAGTGTCCCCTCATTGGTGTCAGTGGGGGGAATCGTGCCCCATCATTGGTGTCATGGTAAAAATAGGGCCGTATTGTTGGTGTCAGTGGGAGGAATAGTGCCCCAAAGGCCGGTTAAAGGCAAGCAAAGGGCTGCATGTGGCCTATGGGTCACAGTTTGGGGACCCCTGCTCTAGCATATTATAAATAAAACACTGAGCTAGGATGGTGTAAATCCCTCTAGGGGTTGAGGAGTTCACAAGTGTTGCAGCAGCAGAAATGAGAAGGAACGGCAAACGTTTTATTGTGTCCATATGCATATTCAGACATACAGTATATTTACTTGCCACATCGTGGATACCAAACAGAAGTCTGACAATAAGTTACTCCATCAATACACAGTAAGCAAACAGATAAATGAGTCTCTATGATGAGCTCAAGTTAATCTTTTCCCTCACTAAAGTTAGTTTAGTAGAGATAGGCCTGGAGCCAGGATTCTTCTCAAACCGTCTTCATCCCCTCACATGAATGGCTTTCATTGTAATCAATAGTCTGGCAATCAAATATCTATTTTTCATGCTTATCTGTAATGAATTCCATGGACAGCACAATGGGCAGACGGTACGAATAACACAGGTGGGAGTCTGCCATTGTCTGAGCCTGGAGTAAATATATTACAACATCAATGGTTCCTCACTTCTACATCGTGACCAATTTGAAGTATATCTAAAGCTAAAACTTTCTTTTTTTTACATATCTGACAGAGTAAGAAATGGTTGAAACCCAAATTCAGTCTCATCGGGGAGATTTCTCTTCACTTCCTGACCTGTTGACAACAATAGGGCTTAAAGGAGAACTATGGGGTCAGTGTTTTTCCCCCATAGTTCTCCTCAGGGTCACGGGAGGACACAGACTAGCGTCCTCCCGTCACCCTAGGCTCAGTATATAGGGAGCTACAGCTCGCGGTATACTGGGACGTCGCAGCCGGAACCGATCCCGACAATTGTGCCTGGATCCACCCAGCTGCGTGAGTGACAGCTGGCTCTGCCTATCTAGAGCTGTACCCGCCCCCTCCCCCGTCCGTTCCGCCAGTCAGCGCTGGCAGATCGGAGCGGGGAGGGGGGAATCCAGCCCCTCCCCTGTCACGGCAGAGAGCCGTGACAGGATCGAGAGGTGAGTGAACGCCGGTATGTGTTCTCTCACCTCCCGATCTACTGAGCCGACCTGTGACAGTCTCATTGTCACAGGTCGGCTAGAACTATGAGGTGAGTGAAAAGCCCCCCCCCCCCCTCCTCATAGTTCTCCTTTAAGGGAGAACTATGGGGTCAGTGCTCACCAATAGGGTTAGGGTGAGTTAGGGTAATCCTAACTCACCACTGAGCCACAAAGTAAACTCTAAGGGGTCTATTTATAAACAATTCACAGAGCCATTAGTCCTGCAAATATCTGTAAACGTTCCTCCTGTTCTTAAAGGAGAACTATGGGGTCAGTGTTTTTCCCCCATAGTTCTCCTCAGGGTCACGGGAGGACACAAACTAGCGTCCTCCCGTCACCCTAAGCTCAGTATATAGGGAGCTACAGCTCGCGGTATACTGAGGCCGCCGCATTACTGTAGAAATCCCCCCAGCTGCGTGATTGACAGCTGGCTCTCCCTATCTAGAGGCAGAGCCAGCTGTACCCGCCCCCTCCCCCGTCCGTTCCGCCAGGCAGCGCTGGAGGATCGGAGCGGGGAGGGGGGAATCCCTGAGTGACAGTCACGGCTCTCTGCAGGGACATGATGGAGAAGTGAGCGAGCGCCGCTATGTGTTCGCTCACTTCCCGATCTATTGAGCCGTCCTGTGACAGTTTCATTGTCACAGGTCGGCTAGAACCATGAGGGTGAGTGAAAATCACTCCCCTTCATAGTTCTCCTTTAAGAGGAACTCACCAAAGTAAAGGAAATCCCCTCTTGGACAGTTGTCACCGATACAAGTATCCCCATTGGAAGATCTCCTCTTTATTCCTGTTCTGGCGTCAACTCAAAATTTTGGATCCT
This sequence comes from Nanorana parkeri, assembly GCF_000935625.1. Taxonomy (NCBI): domain Eukaryota; kingdom Metazoa; phylum Chordata; class Amphibia; order Anura; family Dicroglossidae; genus Nanorana; species Nanorana parkeri. The sequence continues at coordinate 130,479 of NW_017308580.1, read as the reverse complement.
TCCTTCACTTCCTGTGCTGTCAGTAAAACTCGCCATTTACATGCAACTGTTGCCAACGTTGCTTGAAATAACTAAGCACATCCCTTCCAAAGAGAGTCACTAAGGGCTCATTCACACCAGTTGGCACATAACGTCATAATGGTGCGAGGTGAAGCAACGGTGCAAAAGGCAAATTGCCTCATCTATGTGTAGGGACTGCAATGGGCAACGTTGCCCAACGTGATGCACTGGAGCTTGTGTGAGGTTCCTGCAGTGAGCTATGTAGAGCAGTCGTATTTATAGCCATTGTGGTTGTCGGGGCCGGATTTGCTCTCTCTGCTGCCCCAAGGCCAGGTTCCTTAATGCCCCCCCTCCCCGCCAAATGTTCCCCTCAGATGGCGGGGTTGGTTTTAATTTTTTCTTTAATTTTTTTATCACTTCTACAAAACAAGCGGCGACTTCCCCCGCTCTACATCTAGCTCTGCTTGCCCAAAGCCGGGCTAAATGTGGAAAACAACTACCCGCCCGGCGCCAGGAACTCCCGGGAGATAGGAATTCCACAGCCCTGCTGCCCCTCTACTCCCTGACGCCCCGAGGCCGGGCCCTCGGTTGGCCTTGTGGGAAATCCGGCCCGGGTGGTTGTGCTCGTAGACATTGGAGGTACAAATGGTTGATTACACAACCGATGTCACTGTAGTTTAAATGCGTCAGAAATACACCAGAAACACATGAACTCTTAGGCATCTTCAACTACATCCAGCACACGGGATCATTAAAACCCAACTCCAACTTGGGCAGCCCCCCACCCAATGGGAGCACTGCTCGGACCCCCTCCCCCTGCATTTATTTCACTTTTTTTTTTTAATAGATATCTTTTTTCTAGGTGGCCTTCTCTGCTGCCCCAAGGCCAGGTTCCTTAATGCTCCCCCCTCCCTGCCAAATTTCCCCCCAGATGTCGGGGCGGCAAGGGTTGGTTTCAATTTTTTTTCTTTGGAACTTTTTTATCACTTGTACAGAACGAGCGGCGGCTTCCCCCGCTGTACATTGAGCTCTGCTTGCCAAAAGCCGGGCTACATGTAGAAAACAACTACCCGCCCGGCGCCCAGAACTACATGTCCCGGGCATCGGGAGATAGGAATTCCACACCCGTGCTGCCCCTCTGCTTCCTGCTACCCGCCCGGCGCCCAGAACTACATGTCCCGGGAGATAGGAATTCCGCACCCCTGCTGCCACTCTACTCCCTGCTACCCGCCCAGTGCCCAGAACTACATGTCCCGGGAGATAGGAATTCCGCACCCCTGCTGCCCCTCTACTCCCTGCTGCCCCGAGGCCGGGCCTCGGTTGGCCTTGTAGGAAATCCGGCCCTGGGGATAGTGAGGTGAAGGTAAAGCAGGAGAGCTGGTTCCGGTACGGGCTTTCCGGGGAGATCGAATAGTCAGGAACCCACTTTGTATCCATACTCTGCGAGTAAGATTTCAGCCGCTCAGACAATTAAGCATCACCATTAGGCCCCATTCACACTGCGCGATTCGCAAATTCGCATTTTGCGCGATATCGCGCAAATGCTTGCATTGAGCAAGCGAGAATCGCTGCAAAATCCGCTCCAAAAAGGGTCCTGCTGTAGCGACACGCGACCCGCGACAGCAGGACCCTTTGCCCCATTGCAAAGCATTGAAGAGCGATATCGCCCGGTACATAGCCGCGATATCGCGGGAATTACTGCGCGATAAATCGCTCAATGTGAATGGGGCCTTAGGTTGCTGAATACAACGCCCCCCCTCCCACAGAGTGTTGAATCCAATGGGTGTCCTCTTTGTGTGGTGTATGTGGGTCCTGTCGGCAATGGAGTCCGCAAGAACCCACCCCCCCCCCCCCCCCATTTCAAAATGCAAAAGTCAATAGCAGGCTGGCTATTGCACCCGCCCACTGAGCAGAGGAAC
>NW_017308580.1:121288-128453 GCF_000935625.1 Nanorana parkeri | reverse complement strand
CTTGGAAAATGAGGACAATTAGATTCATGATGATTTGATTGGCTGGAGATCTTCTATTGTCCGTTATGAGACTAGGACATTGTACGGAGATGTCTATAGACAACAGCCAAATGCATGATGAGCTTTGCATACACCTGAAGAAAGAAGGACGGGGGCTCTTTATTCCATTTCAAAGTTTCTTTTCATTTTAATAAATACATACAAACCTATAGGGCCCGATAATCCATTAGTGAGCGATTGCAAATTGTGTGCAAAATTGTCACAAATAATTTCCTAAATGGTGCCAAATTATCTATTATGTCGCAGTGACCGTGATTTATAAGGATTCCTGTGCTGCCCACTGCCTGGTACACTAATGCGCTCACGCTATGTGCCCAAGATATATGCAACCGTTTCAATTATAATTTGTACAAATTGATAAAATTTGGTGAAATTTCCCACATTTTTCATTCAACAGGAACTCAGAACACGTGTGTGTGTTCTTTGAGGGATGTATTTGGTGTTGTTTTGTTTTTCTCGTTTAGTTTATTTTTCTCTTTTTGCCGTTTATATGATTATTATTTGTTTTCCTTTGTTAAAGTGACATGAAACCCTCAGATTTTTTAACATAAACCAATACCGTAATGTGCGCCTTACTGTAATCCATGGTTGTTTCCCTTCTCTTTGCTGCTCTTCCTTTTAAATCCTCATGTCTTCTCATGCTGGGCACAACTTCCCTTTTCAGCTCAGGGCCTCTTCCTGTAGTGCCGGCTCAGGTTACAAGCCCATACAAATCTATACACAGACACCGTGTATCCATTCCAGAGACAAGGCAGTCTGCTGCAAAACAGAAGTTCTCCCCAAGCATGAGAAGAGATACAGATTTAAAAGGAAGAGCAGCAAAGAGAAGGGGAACTACCATGGATTACAGTAAGGCGCACATTACAGTATTGTTTTATGTTAAAAAATCTGTGGGCTTCATGTCACTTTAAGTTCTGCGGAAATAAGCCAAATTAAGGGGCCAATTTTTGGCAAAAGATTCTGGATAGTTGGATACTCCAAAAAGAGATGCTGGTAGGTTAATTGGCTTCTCTCTAAGTTTGGCCCTCTATGTATGTACCGTATTTTGCGGTCCATAAGACGCACCGGAACATAGGACGCAGGGAGGTCCGGCGCGCCTTATGGAGCACTCGACAGACCGTAGCTTCTGTCACAGCTTCTATGACAGAAGCTGTGACAGAAGCTGCAGTTAGTGACCGCTGAGACAGGGGGCGCTGTGATTACACTGTAATTACAGCGCCACGGTCTCAGTGATCACACAGAGCAGACGAAGAACGTCCGTTCCTCGTCTGCTCTATTGTGATCTCGATCGTCGCCGCTGCTCGGTTTTAATACAAGTGATCTCGTTAGATCACTGGTATTAAACGAGCGACGGCTCCTACTACTCGCCCGGCGCCCGAAACCGCATGTCTCGGGCGTCGGGATTCGCTCCATAAGACGCTGGCACATTTTCCCCCTTCCTTTTGGGGGGAAAAAAGTGCGTCTTATGGAGCGAAAAATACGGTATGTGAGATAGGGACCTTAGATTGTAAGCTCCTTGAGGGTAGGGACTGATGTGAATGTGCAACTACCCAGATAGCGAGGATAACTTGCTACAAACTTGCGGTGGGGTGAAATTGTAATTCTTGTTAACTTGCTGCGCACATTCCCGGCACGTTGTAGACTCGCAGGACACTCGCAGCAGCGCAAGTTCTAGGCGACACTTTTTGAACTTGTAGCAAATTTGCTCGGCATGTCTCCAGCAAGAGTCCTGCAGGTCTTAGCGAGAGCTCTGCAAGCTCGCTGGTCCGGAGACTCGCAATGCTGACTCGCTGTAATTGTGCAACAACATTGTGACGCTCGGCAAGTCTGCAATAGTGTAGCGAGTCATTTTCAAACTCGCAGCTCAATTGCTCGCTATCTGGGTATGTAAAGCGCCGCGTAAAAAATTGTTGGCGCTCTATAAATACCTGTAATAATAATAATGAAGGCCGTGACACACTGCACGTGAAGCAGTGCAAAGCGAAGCTGAGTGCAGTCAGATGATTGACTCCACCTTCAGCCAATCGGCTCGTGCTTAACAACCGGCCAGACGTCGCATCCCGTCACGCCGGTTTATACGTGCGAGCCGATTGGCTGAAGTTGAAATTGTTCATCTCGGCACGCTCAGCTCCGCGAGCTCTCGCCAGCTGAGGTGCCCAGGAGAAAATGACATGACACACCGCTCGCAAAGGCAGCGCGCCCACCGCTCCGCGCTGCTTCGCCTGCAGTGCGTCACGGCCTTAATAGTTCTGTAATGTTCAGGAGTCATTTAACTTCTCGTTCACACCTAGGCGTATTGCATATGCGCGTCTGTCGCGCGACCGTCGCACGTTTTTTAACCGCGATTCGCGGTAAAAAAGTCGCATGACCGTCGCGCGTTTCCGAAGACTACTTGGCTGTATCCCAATGGAAACGCGCAACAAAACGGCCCAAAGTAGTACCTGGACCTTTTCAGGCGTGGGCCGTTTTGTAGCGCTTTAGGGACGGGCGGAAATACGCCGAGGTGGGAACGAGACCATTGAATACAATGGGATTTATATTTTTTAACGTTTTGTAGAGCGTTCGTCGAGCGTAGAACGCGCTACAAAACGTTCAGGTGTGAACGAGGGCTAACCACCCTTTAACTAACCAAGTAAACACCTTCATTTCCCTTTCCTCATAGACCCCAAAAGCATTTTGAAGAATTGTTTTTTTTAGAAAATTAAAATTTTTGCCAAAATTTTTTGAGGAAATGAAATCTCCCAATTTCATCGTTCTTCCTCTTTTGTATATTACTGATAATTGTGACTGTCTCATTAAAACAGTCCCCCCCCAACCCCGTCTGAGTACCTGGTTTGTTTATGTTACATTGCTCTGCATGTGCACTATTGTGTGTATGTTGATTAACCCGAGTCATTGAATCTGTTTGTACGCAGTGTCTGGTTGCCTTCAGAACTATTCTTGGGGCCAGTGCTTGTTGGTATGTGACTAGGAGGAAAGTATTGGGTGCGGACCCTTGGGGACCTCCCACAGGCAATTCTTTAAATGACAGGTTGGCCAACGATCCCATTCAGCTGTGTCAGGTCGTCTTCTCCCCACGCGTCCCGGGACACATTTGTAGGAGCAGTGGCAGGCAGCACATCTTGGACCTGCACACGTCAGGTCAGAGACAATTGTACCTGGCTCGTGTATCATCCAACCTTGAATTGGAACACATCAATCTCGATTACCACATCCACTGCTTGATGGGCACTCCCTTCCAAGGGATTATACGTATTTAAACACAGGGAGAACTTGTTGTGACGCCGCAAGAGAACCATTCATTCATCTACAGCTACCGTTCCAGCTGCCGTCTACAAGGAAGAGAAGGCAGAGGGTCCTTCGGGATGAGGAAGTGCAAGATGGAGGTGCAAACGATTAGCTATGAGGTGAAGATGGAGGACACGGGTGGCAGCAGCGCCTCAAAAGAGCTGCGTCTAAAGGAAGACCAGGATCCCTGCTGGGAGAGGGACGGCAAAGGGACCCCGAGCACTGGAGCCCCTCCGGTCCGGGAGACGTGGAGTATGCCTTTGGATTTCATGATGTCCTGTGTAGGGTTTGCCGTTGGCCTCGGCAATGTGTGGCGGTTTCCATATCTGTGCTACAAAAATGGAGGCGGTATGTATCTGTGCTCGTTACTTTTTTTTTTTTAGATTTGTTGTTGTTGAGATGATCAGAGATGTTACTTTGTGTGATGGGGACCCGCAGCGACCCCAATAAGTGGTGCCCGGCCTCTGCTCTCCATCTTCAAGGCAGCCCTGCTGGTGCTACAGAATCCAATTTGCTTTTATAGAGTTCTTAAAGAGGTTTCTAAGCTATATATGGGGGGCGGGGGGGGGGGGGGGGGGGGGTGATTTTCCCTCAGCCTCATAATCTGAGCCGACGTGCCACAATGAGACTGTCACACGTCGGCTCAGTAGATCAGGAAGTAAGGGAACACATAGCGTCGTTCGCTCACCTCTCGATCTATCCGTGCAGAGAGCGGTGACTGTCACTCACGGCTCCCTGCAGGGATCCCCCCTCCCCGATCTTCCAGCGCTGACTGGCGGAACGGACGGGGGAGGGGGCGGGTACATCTGGCTCTGCCTCTAGATGGGCGGAGCCAGCTGTCAATCACGCAGCTGGGTGGATCCAGACATAATTGTCGGGATCCGCTCCGGCTCCGGCGTCTCAGTATACCGCGAGCTGTAGCTCCCTATATACTGAGCCCAGGGTGACGGGAGGACGCTAGTTTGTGTCCTCCCGTGACCCTGAGGAGAACTATGGGGGAAAGCCCTGACCCCGTACTTCTCCTTTAATACCAGAAAAATATTGCAATACTTTAATTATAATGAATGTATTAAGAAACCACGAGTGTTGCTCGGATCCTTAAAGACCCGGATTATACCTGGTCAATAAATAGTGTCTCACATAGCTAGCTATGAGCTATGAGTGTCGCCAATATCGGCATGTGTATTGAGAGGGCGTGATAAAATTAGTACTTAAAGGGCATAAGCTGCTTGTGTTTACCACTAATGAGGCCATACAAGCGACAATTTGCACCAGATCCATTACCGATTCGGTTAGACCAGTGGTTGCTTACCTTGTAAAGCCGTGGTTCTCAACCTGTGTAACCTCAGGACCCACATTGCGTCGCGACCCAAGTTGCACTGCAATGTTCCATGTGTGCGGTACTGGGCTTTCTGGTGCAGGCGATCGAACTGTGGGTGGGAGGTGTGTTTGGGTTGCCATTACGGAAACTGGAGCGGATCCTCAGCCTGGGGTCCGGTGCTGGGCTGCTGTGCTGTGATGGAGCTCCATCCATATGTGTATTGCTTGAAAAAGCTCCCGTGTGCGCCCCTAGAGGCAGTGGCGTCACAAGGGGGTTGCGGCCCGCACCCGGGTGCCACCATTGGAGGGGTGACACCCAAATGACTCACAGTCATTTTGGTGTCACCCCCTCTGAAAAGTCGGGCGCTCGGTCATGGACTCGTCTTGGTGGGGTGACACTCGGTTACCGCTCCGGGTGTCACCCAGCCTCGGGACGCCCCTGCCTAGAGGTGCTGAGAGCCAGAATGTGATGAGCTGTAAGCAACGCACGTATGGATGGAGCTCCCTCGCGGCCATTGCCCCATCCCGTCCCACCTCAAGCTGACACTCGGCACCGGGCAGCATATTTTTGAATGGCTGCTCGATGCGAGAACTGACAGAGCTGCGCTAGGGGGAGGCTGAGGATCCTCTCACCTAGAAAAGCGGAAGGCATGTGGCCACCCACTGGACATGGGGTCGCGACCCACTTTTGGGCCACGACCCACCAGTTGAGAACCAAGGTTGTGTAGGGTATAGGGGACCTCAACCGTTGACATTACAAAAGGGCCACACACATAGAGGCTGAATTATAACTCACTGCCACTAGATGGAGCCGAGGAGCTCAGGAGTTTCCTATGGTCCTTAGCTCCATCTTGTGGCAGTAATGCCCGGCAGATGGTCAACGAGCATAACGCTTTATAAATCGTCCCCCCCATGATATACAGTTTATGTAAGGCCCGGGTCACACCTGGACGCTTTGTAGCGCGTTCCTACGCTCTGCAAAACGCTCAAACACCGAAATCCCATTATTTCCTATGGGCGTGGTTCACACCCGGGCGTATTACAGGCCGTAAGAACGCGCTACAAAACGCCCTACGCCCAAAGAAGTACAGGAGCTTCTTTGGGGCGTTTTTGTCGCGCATTTCCATTGGGATACAGCCAAGTAGCCCTCTGAAACACGCGTTTTTTAACCGCGAATCGCGCGACAAACGCGCATATTCGATACGCCTAGGTGTGAACCCAGCCTTAGGCAACGGAAGACTGTCAGAGACTTCAGACATGCTAGGCGGATGATCAGAGACAGCAGGCATGCCACAGGGCTTGTTAGAGACCGATGACGGTGCAAGAGACTGCTGGATCGCTGTCATTACAGCCCCTTTTAAATGTTTGCACTCCCACTATGAAACGCTGGGGTTCTGCATAGGGGCCGCAGAGCAAGTACCAAAGGGGCGGCCATGTGACCCCCCGGGGCTGCAGGTTGGTCACCAGTAATCTGGATCAGATTCAGATTACTCTGTGTAATATCATCAATGACCCTTGCAGTAGGACTTCCGCATGCATTGCGGGGGTTAAACGCTGCTTTTTTTGTCTATTATTGAGCGAAACCGGCTAAAATCCGGCTGAATACTGATTAATGTATTGATGAAATGTACCGCCGAGCCCAATCGCCTGCATTGATTGATTGATTGGGCAAGGGTGGTCACCGTGATTAGAATTAACGAGCTTGAACCTTTATGAACCAGCCGTTCACTTGGTACTCTATTAGATCTCATTGTTCCCAATCGGCGCCCACGGTGTTTCCGGCGTCACCCATTTCTAAAAGGGCCGGCACATGGTTAAGGGTAGAAGGGGCATCCGTAGATATCAGACGATCCAAATAATGGTCAGACTAGGAAACGTTTGTATGTCAGCGGACACACTGCGGCTGTTGTAGATACCCCCTTGGCAATCACAGGCATCCAAAATGTGGTCTCCAGGGGTAAATCGGCGCCCAGGGTCTTTCCAGCATCACGACCTTCTTAAAGGGCCGGCACGGGGTAAAGGGTAGAAGTCAACAGGTGCAAAGATTATGGGGGTTATCCACGAAGGAGCCGAAGGATCCAGCCACAGCTTCGGCTGATCCTTCGGCTCTCTTCGGCCGCCGGAGCCCTTCGGTTCAGAAGGGCTGCTGTACGGGTTATTCACTATAGGCCGTACAGCAGCCGAGCGGCTCAGCCGAGCCGAAGGACGGCCGTTCGGCCCCACAAATGACAGCTGGGTGGAGCCAGCCGTGATCTCACCGCTGGCTCCGCCCAGTTGTATTGACAGATCAGCCTTCCCAAATGACCTGGGGACGCTGAACTGTCATTAACCACCTCCCGTCAATGGCCGTTCCTGAACAGCCGCACAGGAGTCTTGAAGGGGCGGGAGGGCGTCCTGCCCCTCCCCTTGCTCGTGTGCGGCGCCCAGCGCGCGCACGAGTGGGGAAACTGTCAGCATGTAAACAGCCAGCGATGGCTGTATACATTCAAGCGATCGG
>NW_017308580.1:115249-121014 GCF_000935625.1 Nanorana parkeri | reverse complement strand
GTCCCGAGATTTGCTGCGCTCGGTGCGGCTGGGACCGGCACGGTGACGCTATCGGTGGAGATCAGTACACGATCTCTGCTTCATCAGCTTCTCTGGGGGCCGCTAGGTGGTACCGAGCAGAATAGCCGAGCGCCATTCGGCTATTCACTTACCGCCGTTCGACCCCAATGTGAATAGGGGCAAATGGCAGCGAGTGAACTGCCGGAGCTTCGGCTCAGCCGATCCAGATGTTGGATCAGCTGAGTCGGAGTCCCTCTGCACTTCGGCTCATCCGAACATGAAGATCTATGCATGACCGATGTATGGACGAAATCAGCCGCAGTGAATAGCTGAACGCCGTTCGGCTCCGTTCACTTCGGCTGGTTTATTCATTCGGTTGCCCTCGGCAGCTCGGTGAATAACCCCGTATGTGTACATCACTTGTTTTCAGCACCGTGAACTATCAGCACTGGGCTCGTAGCATGGAAATGGCTGCATTGGTTTACTAAGGGGTCCATTGAAAAAAGCAGCAGTGCAGCCATGACGCTGCGTTATAAACGAAACAAACTCTGCAATGAATGACATTTTGTGTACAAGCCGCTCATAAGTTGTAGTCGTGACGAATATTCCTGCTACGATGGAACCATAATAAACTACCGTAGTGTGAGTGGTCCTCATAGGCACGGCCACAAGGTGGCGCCATTTAGGGGAAAACTTGGCATCTGGTTCCTAGTTTGTTCTCTCTAAAGGTTAATTTATTTTTAAAAAAACTGCACCTATTAATTGTTTGCATTGGAACAGGAAGGGCCCGTCGGCATGCCGAGGTGCCTCATCCTACACACCGGGGGCCACGGAGGGGATTGGAACACCTGAATCACATGATTGGGAGGGACGTCCCAATACTTTTGGCAATATAGTGTATAACCCAGAGGAGTCCTTGGCGCGGTGCACGTGTGACACCTCTGTAACGTACCCTATGGACGGCAATGCAGCAGCTCTGTCAGCTGATTATGCGGCAGCGTGGCCGGCCAGCCGTGCGAGGAACAACACTGGCTTGTGCTGTGCTGGAGGATGACAATGCAGCCATCTGCCCCCCCCCCGGAATTCCTTATTGAAGACGCAGATCGCGGCTCCAATGAAAAATGTCTCATTGCTGGGAGAACTGGGAGCGCCGCTCCATAGAATTCCCATCCGCAGCCTTGTCATGTGTCACCCGCTCATGCCAGCAGATCCGTATTCTTCCGGCTTCCCTTAAAGCTGAACTCCGGCCACGAAAACCTTCATCAGCTTTTAGGTTGTCACTCTAGAGGCTGTCTGTGCGTCAGGTGGCGCAGTCGGCGCTCTTTCTGAATACGTCATGTACAGGGAGAGGAAGTGTCACCTCCGGGGGGAGGGGGGGAATCTCCATTGGCAGTCATCTGCAGGCTTCTAGATTCCATGTGGAAACTCCACGACCAGGAACCTGACGGAACGTTGTTTGTAGTCACGTTCCGTATCAGAGATATGGAGGCCGGGCACGTCCACAGCACCACCCCTGCATCAAGCCCCCCTCTCCCCCAGCACCACCCCTGCATCAAGCCCCCCCTCAATCTGGCTACCCTTACCCACAGCAACCACCTTCTCCCACATCATCTGGGTACTCTTATCCACAGCACAGCCTCCCTTTCCTCCCCTCTCACCCACCATGCTTGCTCACCATTCTCCACAGCGCTGAACTCACGGTCCAAAACCGGACGGGTGGCAACCCTATGTGGCTTGCTGAGTCTTGTAGTTCCACAACAGTTGGAGCCCTGAGGCTGCCACCCCCTGATCTATGATGTCCATGGGTGTCTATACAGCGCACACTCCACACTGGCAATGACAAACCGGCGATCATATTCGTTTATGTGTCCATGCACTATTTTTTTTGCACCGCTCAACACTGAACGCATGACGGGTAGGAGGTGCGTTGGGGTGCCGTTCAAATGAATGACAACGCAAAGCACCTAGCGCACGGTAACGCATGCTAGGTGCGCTGTGCGGTAGCCTGCATTCATTGCACAATATTGTGCGATTAACAAAATGCTACGGTGTGAATAGGGCCCTAATATTCCTCTGATCTCATTGGAGGTCTACAAGCCGTGCAAAGCCAATCATGATATATTGTTTTAATGCTTCCTGAGCATTCAGTTAGGGTGCTGATTGCACTGTCTGACTAGCCACTAGATGGAGCACCTTCATATTTATATATACATTACTAGCATGAAAATTGCTGCAAGACAGCAACTCAAATATTGTTATCAAGTCAACGTCACAGCTCCAATAAAAAGATATGTACTGACGGTAAAGACACGAAAATGTGCCGTGACCATTCATGGAGCTTACACAGGACTTCTGATTGGCTCCCTGCTCCCATGTGACACGAGTCCTAATCACCAAGTGCTAGCAGTTTCATGTTGGAGGAAGAAAAGTGACCCTCATATATGGACCTTAGAGCAGAGGTTCTAATACATGGACCTTAGGCTAGAGGCCGTCATTCATGGAGCTTAGGCTAGAGACCATCATACAAAGACCTTAGAGTAGAGGTTCTAATACATGGACCTTAGGCTAGAGGCCGTCATTCATGGAGCTTAGGCTAGAGACCATCATACAAAGACCTTAGAGTAGAGGTTCTAATACATGGACCTTAGGCTAGAGGCCGTCATTCATGGAGCTTAGGCTAGAGACCATCATACAAAGACCTTAGAGTAGAGGTTCTAATACATGGACCTTAGGCTAGAGGCCCTCATTCAAAGGATCTTAGGCTAGAGGCCCTCATACATTGTCCTTGGAGCAGAGGTTCTAATACATGGACCTTAGGCTAGAGGTCCTCATACATGGACCTTAGAGTAGAGGTTCTATGGTAATACATGGACCTTAGGCTAGAGGCCCTCATTCATGGAGCTTAGGTTAGAGGCCCTCATACATGGACTTTAGACTAGAGAACCTCATACATGGACCTTAACCTATAGGCCTTCATTCATGAGTCCCTTATACAAAGACCTTAGACTAGACCTCCTCCTACATGTATGTTAGACTAGAGGTCCCCATCCATGGACCATAGAAAAAAGGCCCTCATACATAGACCTTAAACTAGAGGTTCTCATCCAATGATCTAAGACTAGAGGCCTTTGTACATGGACCTTAGACTAGACATCCTCCTACATGGACCTTAGACTAGACATCCTCCTACATGGACCTCAGACTAGACATCCTCCTACATGGACCTTAGACTAGACATCCTCCTACATGGACCTTTGACTAGACATCCTCCTACATGGACCTTAGACTAGACATCCTCCTACATGGACCTTAGACTAGACATCCTCCTACACGGACCTTAGACTAGACATCCTCCTACATGGACCTTAGACTAGACGTCCTCCTACATGGACCTTAGACTATACATCCTCCTACATGGACCTTAGACTAGACATCATCCTACATGAACCTTAGACTAGACATCCTCCTACATGGACCTTAGACTAGACATCCTCCTACATGGACCTTAGACTAGACATCCTCCTACATGGACCTTAGACTAGACATCCTCATACATGGACCTTAGGCTAGACATCCTCCTACATGGACCTTAGACTAGACATCCTCCTACATGGACCTTAGACTAGACATCCTCATACATGGACCTTAGGCTAGACATCCTCCTACATGGACCTTAGACTAGACATCCTCCTACATGGACCTTAGACTAGACATCCTCCTACATGGACCTTAGACTAGACATCCTCCTACATGGACCTTAGATTAGAGGTCCTCATCCACGCACTTTAGACTGGAGGCCTTCCTATACAGAACTTTCACTAGAGGTCCTCACACAAGGATCAATTCCGGTAACTGGCCTTTGCCGATGCCGAGGCCTGCAACTAGGGTCTGTCTACACGGATGTTCCCTGGGTGGGATGAAAAGTCCAGCCAACCGATGGATTCGCATTCCAGGGGTCTCCTCTACATGGACATTTCGGCAAAAACCTCCTGGAGGCCCATATATTTTTAACATTCATTCTGGAGGTTTTAGGTTTTCTTGTTCCATATGCAGCCTCTGCTTCCTACCTGGTGGTGTTGATCAGTGACTATGGCATATGGTGGCGACACATCGTAGGCAGTTTTAGCCACATTCAACCGCAAAGACGACCAAAGAACTCAAACCAACCTACCGCCAATGGGCTGGATGGTATCACAGAATTGGTGAGAGCCATCAGTGGTGGGTTGCGTTGATCCCTTCGGCCATCACTGCCTTCAGCTGGTTGGAACGGCCCGAACGTTGCCGCGCGTGTGGCTAACATTACCTCTCTCAGCACAAGTGTACCAGTCAGGTCTGACTCATTGAAAACAATGCCCTCTCTATATGAAGTTGGAATCTCATCTTGGCAGCTGTTGGCCCAAACAGGCAGTCACTAGCGTTCGAGTCTATTTATGTAATGCGGTCATGGAAATATGGCGCACCGAGTATGTCGAATGTTCAGAGTTCCATGAAAAATGATCAAAACATTTGAATAATAACCCAAAATGTGCCCCCCAGTGTACTACAGTACGCTGCCAATGTAAGCAAACCATTCATATATTGCAGCTTCCCGGCGCTTAGATGTGGCGGCCGCATTCGTTTTCTTCTCTCGGGTATTTTTCCCTTTATTTTCACCTGGTGATCCTGCCAGTAACACACTTCCTGTCCTGGGGTGACAACGCTCACTTACGGTACTGTATTAGAACAACAGGACGTGATGACAGAAACCTCCCCCAATCCTCTTCTGCATAGAGGGGAGGGGTTCTGTAGTCCTAAGAGATCACTAGGAGCTACACTATATTGCCAAAAGTATTGGGCCCCTCCCCCTCCACATCATTGGGTTCAGGTCCTCCAATCGCCTGTAACTGAACCCTACGGACTAAGACTGGGGGGCCATTAAAGTTCATGTGCGTGTGAAGGCGTCCCGATACTTTTGGCAGTATGGTGTGTGTACGTGATCACAATGCAGCGCAGGGAGTGGAAGGAGGCGTGGCGAAGAACACCGAGCAAATGACAAATGAACCCTTTCAGGGTGACTACCCTGCACTGCAAGGCTCGGTTAAGGACCTGGTGACCATAGGCTTGAAGCTTAAAGGGTGTGTACACCCCAACGATGAACAGTGTTTAGTCCATTTTGGTCTGTTAAAGAAGAACTCTATGCAAATTAGAAATGAGACCTTGTAGTGAGGGGCGCCGAGGGACATACCACAGCAGGAGCGGAGGGAGAAGAGAGGCGAGCCCTTAAACCTTGCAGTGCATGGGGTAGCCCCACCGGAAGGGTTCATTTGTCAGTTGCCCGGAATCCTTCTACGGGTCTGGAGGTGGGAGGAGCCTGTGACTGGACAGTGAAAGGGGAGGCAGCAGCCTGATGAGCTCCTCTTTTTGTCTCTCCTCCTATCAGCATGCTCCTTGTCAGCGCTTGAACGGATCGGCACCTTCTGCTGCTCCCTCCTCTCACACTGCAGCCCCCGGCCGTACGGGGACTGCAAGAGGCTGACACCGGCTCAAATTCAGGCGCTCACGCAGCTCGCGTCTCCCGGAACAGTGAAAGGAGAAGCAGCAAGTGGAGAAGAGCTCACCTCTCTGTCACCCTGCTCTCTCCTCCTACCAGCATGCTTCTTGCCAGCTCGTGAACTGTCTGGCTCATCGTGCCGCTTCTTCCTCTCACACACCAGCCCTGCTGCGGGGACTGACGCCAGGTCAGATTCAGATACGTAGACTGCTCGCATTTAATGATGCATGGGTAA
>NW_017308580.1:105756-115194 GCF_000935625.1 Nanorana parkeri | reverse complement strand
TTGAGAGATGGAGGAGAGGAGACTGTCCTCGGACAACGGCAGCTACAAAGTGAACCTGGAGGAGAAGAACGGGCAGCTCATACCGAGCGGGAACGGACACACCGACCTGTGTCACAATGGGTCCATCAAAGGGGGGATCGTCTATCCGCAAAAAACCCGTCAAGCGGTTCCCGAGAGAGAGACTTGGACTCGGCAGATGGATTTTATCATGTCGTGTGTGGGCTTTGCTGTCGGACTTGGAAATGTTTGGAGATTCCCTTACCTGTGCTACAAAAATGGAGGAGGTGGGTACTCACAGTCATGATTTGTTTTAGAAAGCACTTATGCTGGCGTGGCCGGCCATTCACGTATCCATCAAGGTGATATTTTGGCTTCTGCCCAATTTACTAAATGATAAAGTCTGCATCCGCTTTGCTTTACATTGTCTCTATGGGCTGGCTATGTGATTGTGTTGCACGGGTCTCACAATTCATTGACTACCCTGTCCAAACACATGGCTTCATTTTGTAATTCGGGCTTGCCCACCACTACTATCTCATACTTCCATGATAGATCTTCATGTCAACAAATGCTAAAACCAGCCTACCCTGTCCTTGCACGTCAACATCCAACTCACTACAATGCGTCTGCTCTTGTCCTTACCTATGACTTTCAATCATGCTTTTGCACGTAGCTTCCAAACTCTTTCGCTTTCGGTTTACACTTTCAGATGTAGTCTGTCCTGCCTTTCCTTCCTTCCATGTACCCACAGACCCTGACTTTACCAAAAGTCTATAGATTTGGTCCGTATTGTTCCTTTGTTGTAGCACCTAAAAGTTGGTTTGTTTAGCTTGTGGACATAACAAAGGTTCTAAGCCTTGCCTATATCAAAGTTTTTAAGTCCCATGACAGACAAGTAAAGTCTACTTGTCTGTCATGGGACTTAAAAACTTTGATATATAGAAGTCCTATACACCTATCCAACCCTAAAGTCCAACATGGGCAACCATTGTGCACCGTCTTTCCCCAGGTCTTCAGTCATCCCGAGTCAGTAATATATGTTCCTTTGTTGTAGCAGGTGCACCTACTGTTGTTTTTTTTCAGCATTTGAACATATCAAAGTTTCTAAGCCTCGCCTTTGCCAAAGTTCTTAAGTCCCATATCAGACAAGTAGACTTCCATATACCCATCCAACTCTAAAGTCTAGCATGGGCAACCATTGTGCACCGTCTTTCCCCAGGTCTTCAGTCATCCCGCGTCAGTAATAGATTTCTTATGGACTTTGGTCCATGTTGTTCCTTTGTTGTTGCAGGTGCACCTACTGTTGGTTTGTTTAGCATGTGGACATAACGAGGGTTCTAAGCCTTGCCTTTACCAGGGTCTTTAAGTCCCATGACAGACAAGTAGCCTTCTATATACCCTTCCAACTCTAAAGTCCAACATGGGCAACCAGTCTCCACCGCCTTTCCCCAGGTCTTCAGTCACACCAAGTTAGTAATATATGTCATGTGGATTTCAGTCCATATTGTGGACATAACAAAGTTTCTAAGCCTCGCCTTTATCAAAGTTCTTAAGTCCCATGACAGACAAGTAGCCTTCTATATACCCTCCCAACTGTTCAGTCCAACATGGGCAACCATTGTGCACCGTCTTTCCCCCGGTCTTCAGTCATCCCGGGTTAGTAATACATTTCCTGTGGCCTTTGGTCCATGTTGTTCCTTTGTTGTAGCAGACGCACCTACTGTTGGTTTGTTTAGAATGTGGACATAACGAGGGTTCTAAGCCTTGCCTTTGCCAGGGTCTTTAAGTCCCATGACTGACAAGTAGCCTTCTATATACCCTTCCAACTTTTAAAGTCCAACATGGGCAACCAGTCTCCACCGCCTTTCCCCAGGTCTTCAGTCATCCCGAGTCAGTAATAGATTTCTTGTGGACTTTGGTCCGTATTGTTTCTTTGTTGTTGCAGACGCACCTGCTGTTGTGTTTTTAGCATGTGGACATAACGAGGGATCTGAACTGCTTCAAAGCAGGTAATCATTTACAAAACTAGGGTTCAAGGACAAATGATACACTCGGTCAGGAAGGTCATGGCCCAAAAATAGAACAATCTTCAATTACTTAAAGAGACTTTGCTGCTTCGCTGAATGCATAACTCTGCACCTTTGCTGCTTCGCTGAATGCATAACTCTGCATCTTTGCTGCTTCGCTGAATGCATAACTCTGCACCTTTGCTGGTTCCTAGAGAAGCTATGCTGACTCTGCACTGATGGGTACCCTAAGGCAATGCTAGGCTTTGTAGTGCCTAAACACAATGGTTTCTGAGGTCTATGTTTGCCCGGTGCAGGTTGCCTCACATCAAAGGTACTTTATCTTAGACAATGTTGGTTATCTCCATAAACCGGAAAGGAGGCAGCTAAAACAATTTCTATGCACAGGGGTACAGGTACTCTTAAGAACGAGATCACACAGGGACCCATGCACACGCACACACCAGCAGAACCATATACACACATGCAATAGGTTGGACTCGATGGACTTATGTCTTCATTGAACCTCAAATACTATGTAACTATGTAGTTCGGTGTAGCTATAGGTTTGAGCAACGTTCATTAACCTTCTAGATGAGGAATTTTCAACAATGGTTCCTGTGACCATCGTCCAGCATGCTGGAATTTTTCAAAAACTCTGCAAAAATACATTCGGGATTGTTAGTGAAATAGTAAGCGCCGTGTTTTCACCTCTAAGCAGGTCTTCAGATAAAACCAAATCCAACTTTGTTGGAGGTGGAGCCGTGTGACTATGTATTTTTGAATGGCCAAAAATAGTCATTGTGCAAAAGATCTGCCTGCGCAAGGTGAACCCAATCTTTTTCCGTGCTGTCAATCATCAGTGCGGTGGTTGTATTGTAGTTTTTTATATCTACACGGTATTGTCTCTTTAACTAACCATGTTCGTATATGGCTGAGAAATAATGCTTTTCTTCTTGAGAAGAGAAGGTCCAACGACGCAGCAAACTCCATTACCAAAAATATACATAATGTAGCAAGCCTAATGCAGGAACCTTATGAAAAATGTATAGTTTACGTTACTTCCAGCCCCGCACGTTGTCCTTCCTTAAAAGGGGAGGTCTGGCCACTATAAAAAGCAGCAGAGAGGCTCTGGTCAACACTAAGGTGGGCGTGTTTTACGGGACGGATTTGGCCTCCTGGTATGCCGGGGGTTAAAACGCTAGTTAAACTGAGTAGCCTTCTCCGGTTTCTTGGACACGGTTTTGCGCTCCCAAAATTCAGGACTCTGTGTTATATTACCGTGTCCAGAAGTATTCATATCAGCCAGCAGCTGGACGAAGTGCAAGAAACAAATATCTCTGCCTGATAGCTCGCCTTAAGTTGGGAACTGGGAGCTGTTGACATTTATGAAGTATTTGTATGAAGGAGCCCAGCGTCAAGAAATGATTATTGTATGTGGGCACATGATTGACTGGCTTGGGTAGTTTAATACATCTGCTGTTCCCCAAAAACAAGGTTCTCCTGCTGTTCCCCCCACCCTCTACTACGTTCTGTAGGCATTAACACTCACATTTGGACGATAGTAGCTTGAGATACTTTGTTTAGGCCATGTGCACCCTGCAGTGTGTTTACCTGGCCCGCGGGGTCAAGTTACCCTTTTGTAGTTCACCTGAACCTTCACCATAGCTCAACCAGATCTGAAGCAAAGAACCAATGGCTGCTCAGTTACTAACTCACATAGTCACAGTGGCAGCACAGGGTAAAGACTTTGACGGAGCCTTGGTGTGGTGTCCTCTATATTTTGCTTTTGAAGGTTCACCTGAACCTTCACCATAGCTCATCCAGATCTGAAGCAAAGAACCAATGGCTGCTCAGTTAGAACTCACATGGCCCCAATGGCAGCACAGGGTAAAGACTTTGACGGAGCCTTGGTGTGGTGTCCTCTATATTTTGCTTTTGAAGGTTCACCTGAACCTTCACCATAGCTAATCCAGATCTGAAGCAAAGAACCAATGGCTGTTCAGTTACCAACTCACGTGGTCCCAATGGCAGCACAGGGTAAAGACTTTGACGGAGCCTTGGTGTGGTGTCCTCTATATTTTGCTTTTGATAGGTACTCCAAGCCAATGTATAGTTTTGCCTTATGCCCCAAATCACAACAGACTGCCCTGTGGTTCAGCAGAAGGGTGAGCACAAGACAATGACTACAAGGCTTTAGGATCTAACCACCCACGTGTATCATTTAGGTTTGCATGTAACAGTCTTGCACTTTGGAACCACATTTTCCACATGGTCAGTGGACTTCTTTGTCTGATAAATATTCCCCGTCAATAATCTTTGACGTTGTGGTCATGTTATAGACACCTCCACCGGATAAGTCTCAATAGCCTATGGTAATGGGGCCTTTGCTGCTGGCGTTAGACCGTAAATATAATGCATGAATGTTCTATGTCAGGTTGAGACATCCTAGTCTTTGTAAATCACTACAGGTCCCGCCACCACACCACCACCCCCGCCTCTGACATTGGGTTATTGGTTGAGTAGGGTCAGTATGCGTATGGGTGGGTGGGTATGTTGCCACGGCTATTGTGCTGGGAATCCCGCCTTCCTAGACGTGATACTTGGTTACCTACTTGACCAGCTTATCTCAGCAGATGGTATTGGAGAGGTCAATGAGATGGTAAAGCTACATCCATAAAGCAAGGGGAACCTTCAGGGATCATTGTTTCATGCATATACTGTGGCCATAGCATCGGTTTTAGTGTCCTTATTATCATTTTATTGTCATTGTATGAATATGGACCTTCCTTCCCTGCCAGCCATCAGTTAAGAAAGTCAACCATTTACGTGTTCTAGGTTTCTGGTGGCAAAGAGTACCGGGGCCAAGGAAAAAATACTTTCCTAACTGTGAGATATTGCCATATTATGTCACAATTCTGTGTTATTATGATAGGATTCTAAGATACTATCTCAGAATTGTCTACTGGGCCACTGAGCTCCCTAATAGCCCAACAGCAAGACGTTCAGGGTTTCCTAGATGTGAGTGGCAGATGTTACAATAAAATGTTTAAGCTTTAACAGCGCTATAAAAAAAAAAGTGAACTGAGCACGGTGTAAGAAAATCAATGTATAGATTTTTCCCTTCTGTCCCCCTCTGCACAAAGCAATGCCTAAGCCTCACCTACCAACCAAGGAGAGGAAACGACAGCTTCAGAGAGAGTGCGTTGCTTTCAGTCCGTCAGGTCTGACTGTTAGACATGCAGTAAAAGGGGGACCTTAAAGCACAACCATTGTGCAGCAGTGAAGGGGAGTCATAGGCACAACCATTGTGCAGCAGTGAAGGGGAGTCATAGGCACAACCATTGTGCAGCAGTGAAGGGGAGTCATAGGCACAACCATTGTGCAGCAATACTAATATTTAAGCAGAGCCTGCATATGTAAGCTCTTGCAGAGACACCAATGTACTGCCAATCTAAAAAGAAGTGGGCGGAGCTAGGCGCGGCTAATCACTGACAAGGCTATTAACACTGCCAGCAGCTAGAGCAGCAGCAAAGGTGACAACGCTGCAGTGACTTCACTGGATAAGTGTTGTCACCCTATCAAAGGAAGTGCCTATTTAATGGTTCTACTGGCAGGATCAGTAGGCATTTAGAACATATTCCAGGGGAGCTTAGAAAAACAATGAGCCTGGTCTTACTTGTATGGGCAGCCTACATCAGATGCATGATTGTATAGTTTGATGATATTTCCAAGTATTTGTGGATAATGGAGATTAAGAGAGTTATTCACAAAAGGGTGAAGTGTTTGGAAGTGAACAATCTAGGACAACATACCTGGTTTGGAAAAGATCTCCAATTCCGCTCACTTTCCGGCCTTCTCCAAACACTTCACCCTTCTGTGAATAACTCTGATAATCTCAATGTCAAGTCTTCAAAAAACTTGACAGGTTCTTATATCTCTGAGGGACTCTATGAGATCTTTGCACCTGGTCCCTGGGTCTGCCCACCTGTTGTGACTATTGATGAGATCTTTGCACCTGGTCCCTGGGTCTGCCAACCTGTTGTGAATATTGATGAGATCTTTGCACCTGGTTCCTGGGTCTGCCAACCTGTTGTGACTATTGATGAGATCTTTGCACCTGGTTCCTGGGTCTGCCAACCTGTTGTGACTATTGATGAGATCTTTGCTCCTCGTTCCTGGGTCTGCCAACCTGTTGTGACTATTGATGAGATCTTTGCACCTGGTTCCTGGGTCTGCCAACCTATTGTGACTATTGATGAGATCTTTGCTCCTCGTTCCCGGGTCTGCCAACCTATTGTGACTATTGATGAGATCTTTGCTCCTCGTTCCCGGGTCTGCCAACCTATTGTGACTATTGATGAGATCTTTGCTCCTCATTCCTGGGTCTGCCAACCTGTTATTACTATTGATGAGATCTTTGCTCCTCCTTCCTGGGTCTGCCAACCTATTGTGACTGTTTTGAGGGCTCTCACTCTCCTTCAAGAAGGAACTGGGACACATAAAGGTGGGCAGGAACTCCCAAAACTTGAGCTTTGGCACTCAAATCCCACCATTATAGGTCTCCAGACCACCAGGCTCCACCTGTAAGTAACATCTCCTTTGAAAGGACCAACCTTTTACATAGTACATTTGTTTACACCGGCACATGAGTCCCTAAAGATAAACAATTGATGGGGTAAGAGGGATCGAGGTGTTAGTGTGAAATTGAGGGACCATCCCTTCAAATAAGGGACACCACAGAGCTGTGTCTCGGTTACGCTTTACTGCAGGTTGGTTGCTAAGTGCTGTAGGTCAGGCTCACTAACACCAAGGTAATAAATGACTTTCTATGCATGTCACAGTTGCCGGCCCATTATGAAGTTGTCAGACAGCTTGCTATTCATTGTCCGTGTTCAGATCTGTGTAGATTTCCCAACCCCTCTATAGGGACCATAAAACGTGCCTTCTTTCGCACACACATTCAGGTGTCCTGCTTCGCAGAGCAAACAGAGAAGTTAATATATAACCGCTGGTTCTTGGACATTCCTTACGATAAAAGCAGACAATTCTGTGTCTTGGTCACCTTGGGTGACAACTGTGGGGGGTTGTAGAGCCAACTGAAATACATTCCCAGGGCATCAAAGGGAAAGGTGAGCAAAGTCTTAGGCTTGGGTTCACACCTAGGCGTACGGAATATCCGCGTCTTGCCGCGTTTTGCGGTTAAAGAAACGCGCGACAAAGGCGGGTTTCCGAGGGCTATCCCGCTGTATCCTAATGGATACGCGCGACAAATACGCCCCAAAGAAGCTCCTGTGCGTCTTTGGGCGTAGGGCGTTTTACAGCGCGTTCCTGTAAGCTAAAGCAGAGACGCCGGCACTCCAAATTTGCAAAATACGTCTATTTATTGACGTGCATCCCAGTAAAAAACAACGAACGTTTCGGGGTCACACAGGATCCCCATCATCAGGTAAAAAACATACAGATGAAGGGGATCCTTTGTGACCCCGGAAACGTTCGTTGTTTTTTACCGCGGTGCACGTCAATAAATAGATGTATTTTGCAAATTTGGAGTGCCGGTGTCTCTGCTTCAGCTCGCGATTGTTACGGCTGCCGCCCGTTGACTACCGCAGCACCCAATTCTTGAAGGGATTCACAAGGTCAGGAGTGCGATGGGACCATGGACTACCTACGCGCTGTAAAACGCCCAGTTGTGAACCAGGCCTTACTGTTGGTTTTCTTTAGGAAGCAGCCACCGCCTGAGTAGAGGAGCCGGCAGAGAAGGACCCTTGGTCCCCATGAGAAAGCACTGGCGGTCCAACATGCCCTCTTCTGAGTCAGGGCTGGAACTCTCCATCCATCAGGGATCATGATTGGAGAACTTTAGCAGGACATCTCTAAAGGAATGTAGCAACAGCTGCTGGAAAACCCCTCAGCAAAGTTACTGTTGTGCCCCTATATTTTTATTTTTTAACAGTACATAACAGGGACATGTGGTCAGGGGGAGGCAGGGACATGTGGTCAGGGGAGGCAGGTGGGGGCGGAGACTCACCTAGTATTATGGAGGAAAAAGCTGTCAGCTTCAAGTCAGCTTGTGTAACCTAACTTGGTGAGGCAAGACCTGTCACAGCCTCTACTCTGTGTTAGAGGCGTGAGCTCTGTGGATGGCTTGGACCAATGATAAAGCGCCATTGGTCCAAGCTGTCCAATAAAAAAAAGAAAAACCACTGAGGCCATCGAGTGACGAGCAAGTAAGGGACAGAGAGGCTCCTCCCTGTCTCCTCCTCGAGCCGGCCAAAAGCGACTGCAGTGAAGTTGGCGACGAGCCCGCACTGTACAAATGCTGTAACTGTAACTGAGACAGAAAACAACATGAGCATTCCTTGCTCGGGGAGCTGGAAGTAGCATCTGCCTCCCCCCCCCGCATGGGAAGCCAGCACTGAAGCTACTTGCAGACAGCCGATGGTGGGCCGGATTTCCCGCAAGGCCAACCAAGGCCCGGCCTCGGGGCAGCAGGGAGTAGAGGGGGCAGCAGGGGTGTGGAATTCCTATCTCCCGATGCCCAGACGGGTAGTTGTTTTCTACATTTAGCCCGGCTTTGTACAAGTGATCTTGGCGACATTGTATGCAGCCTGCAGGTCCGCCATTCTCCATGGGGGGTTTGGCGGGTAGGGGGGGTGCATTGAGGAACCTTGGGGCAGCAGAGAGAGTGAACCCGGCCCTGGCGTGCATGCACGATCCAGTTTGATGAATAACCCTTTTCGTGAGGTCTGATGCCTAGTTACCCAGGCCGTCAGTTACCAAAAACTCTATCACTAATTTGCATTGATTATTTTGAGGACAAATCAGCTTTTTATTTGTTATCGTGTTTTAATTTTTTTTTTAAACCAACAACTTTTCTGTTTGTTATTTTTTTTTTTTAAAGATACTTTTTGTTAGGTTTTCAAAATCTTTCTGTTCGTTTATTGAAGGCTAACAAAGGCACACAAAAAAAAATAGTTTATTGCTGTTGTCAAATTATAATTTTTTTTGAATACTGTAATTGTATCTGACATTTGCAGTACTAAACAGATGGCACTGCAAATGCCACTGCAGCCCCGAAGACAGCACTGGCTTCATTTACAGGCTTTTATGACTTCGATGAAGCCGCTGGCCTGCATGTGAGAGAGTGATCACATGATTAGGAATCACTCTGATTGGTTCCCGGTTGTCAGTGGCAGACAGGATTGAGAGCCACCAGCCACACAATGTTGTTTGTTTGCTGCTGACTCTCGGAGGGGGCACTTCTATGACTGTATACCCAGAACGGGGGGCACAGCGCTTGGAAATTGTGCGAGCGAGGATGAAATGCCATGAAATGTCACTTCCCAATCACAGGGGAGAAGAAGCAATACGGTGAATTGCCGAAGCTCGCTGTTTGGTGTGATCAGGAGGTCACACCATAACCCTAACC
>NW_017308580.1:81919-105396 GCF_000935625.1 Nanorana parkeri | reverse complement strand
CCCTGGTACTAAGTGGACTTCAGGAGCATGGTCGGTGTCTCTCCTGGTTGAGGATCTGCATCCATCCTGTCTGTCTGTTACATCAGTGGCTGCCCGCTGTCTCCCAGGTGGATCTACACTGATATGCCAACCAGGTCTGGTGAGTCTGGAGCTTCTGTTGGTCACCCCTGGACACCTAGAACCCCCCCATATCCTCTCTCCTCAGTGAAGATGTTCAATAAATCCAATAAGTCGTTACTTAGTATTATACTACTGGAGTGGACATCAGTTTATGGGCACCAGAAGAAGGGTGGTTAGTGCTATTGGGTGGGCACCTGAAGAACATACCCTAGACAGACTAGAGATGGACCGGGCATGTGGACCTACAAGTCCCATGAGGCTTTGCCAGACTCTGACACCCACAGGCATGATGACTCCCTGAAGCAGAAGTATGATGGGGTTTGTAGCTTCAGCAAAGCTGGCGAGCCAAGGTTGCCCACCCCTGGATTATGGCATAGCACCTGTTCACAGCAGACAGAGGACTGGTAGTATTTATGATTTCCTAACGATGGGTTGGCGCGGTGAATGTCATTGCGTTGTAGGGTGCGTACAAGACTCAGTTTAGTGTCTGATTGAACTTTGCCATCATTGGCTTTCAAGTCAACAAGTCAAAGGCTGGCAGATGACCTCTGTGTGCCTCATGAGTGTCGGCAACGTATCTCCCTTTACCTTGAGTACAGTCATCAAGGGGCTGATCTAAAGAACTTCTGCCCGGCCATATGCTGGGTGAATGCCGATCGCATGGCCAGAGGCGTCTCCAGGCCGGCTGTCACCTGGAGTGGCCACCAGGTGTCACCCGCTGGGACTTCATCACCGGGGGCAGCCATCAGTAATTTTGGGGCCCCTTACACGGCTTTAGGCTGGTGTTGGACCTCTGCAAGGGGACCAGTGCTTCCCCACAGAGAGCAAGGTTTCTTTGCAGCAGCATGCTGGCAGGAGGCAGGCTTTTCTACTCCGGCTGTGGCTGCTTTCTAAAAACCAACCGTAAGACTATGCAAACCTTTTTGCTTTAAGCTCCTGGAGTGTATTTAGCTGATTTTCCAAAGGCTCAGTGTGGCTTTTATACCATAATAATAAAACGCCTCATTATCCCATTATGACCATATTTACTACTCATCTACCTTTGGGGAGAATGATAAGAATAGCCCCCCCCCCCCCCTATATTTTTTTATATAAATGTATCCATAGGGTGATGGCTGTGCTAAAAATACCTTTTTTCCATTCATCTTCAGTAGTGTTTCGGTATTTCACACCCATACGGAGCCTCCAATCCATCCATCTCATCAGCTTCTAGGCCTCCTATGAGTGTTTCCATGTTACTTAAGAGTGTTTATGTATTCCTCAGACATATTGCATTCCCCTGTGAAGCTGAACAGCATTAACGGCTAGTAAGCTAGTAAAGCATGTCAGGGTAACGGCAGAGATCCCGTTCTTTGAGGACATAACACAAACTTACAGCATGACCCAGATACTATTGGCCTGCTCAGGAGCTGTTCCTAAAAAAACTACTTTGGGCTACACGTAGGCAGGCATGCTTCCTTTTTTTTTACCACATGCCAATGGCAGGAAGACCAGATCACTTCATATGGTTAAATTAAAGCTGAACTCAATACAAAGACATCATTCCAGAGCCTCCAATCCTGCCATCTCATCAGCTTCTAGGCCTCCTATGAGTGTTTCTACGTTACTTAAAGGAGAACTATGGTGGTCAGGGCTTTTTCCCATAGTTCTCCTTAGGGTAACGGGAGGACACAAACTAGAGTCCTCCCGTCACCCTCAGCTCAGTATACCGCGAGCTACAGCTACCCCGTCCGTTCCGCCAGTCAGCGCTGGAGGATCGGAGCGGGGAGGGGGGAATCCAGCCCTTCCCCTGTCACGGCAGAGAGCTGTAACAGGATCGAGAGGTGAGCGAACGCCGGTATGTGTTCTCTCACCTCCCGATCTACTGAGCCGACCTGTGACAGTCTCATTGTCACACGTCGGCTAGAACTATGAGGTGAGTGAAAAGCACCCCCCCCCCCATAGTTCTCCTTTAAGAGTGTAGACCTTGGACATATTGCATTCCCCATGCCAGTCCTGGGCCCACGGGAGGGGCAGCGGAGCCTGAGATATCGTACATGGCAGGGGATATCGGGCCATCTTTTATTTGTTCCCTCCCCTCCCGATCTACTGAGCCGACCTGTGACAGTCTCATTGTCACACGTCGGCTAGAACTATGAGGTGAGTGAAAAGCACCCCCCCCCCCATAGTTCTCCTTTAAGAGTGTAGACCTTGGACATATTGCATTCCCCATGCCAGTCCTGGGCCCACGGGAGGGGCAGCGGAGCCTGAGATATCGTACATGGCAGGGGATATCGGGCCATCTTAGGTACCCCTGTGGTATTTTTCAGCCGCCCCAATCACTTCCAGTCTAAATCCAACAGTTGACAGCCAACAATTTGCACACTATTCTCATCTTTCTTCTCAAACCCTTCCAACTGAATATTATTTGGCGCATCCCCCCCAAAAAAAATCAGGTTTCCATTCGCCAAATATTTGGCGCACTGACAGTAGTTTATCTGGCCCGCTGCGCTTGTTCCGTCGTATAGCCTAGCTGCCCTCCGGATACAGCAATGGCGGGTATACCTTGTGACCGAGCTCTTCCATAGCCTGCATCCAACGTTCTAATCCTCCGAATCCTCTTATAAACCAAACTGTCTCCTCTGCTTACTGGACATAAACACTAATCAAACTCTCTCTCGCCATAGCGATGACTGACCCAAGTATTAAGTCTCCTGCAGCCTCCACAGGGCTGGAAACCGGTGGCAGCAGATTTATGAAAGGGAACCTCGCTGGTTATCTTGAAAGGGGGAGAGGTCATTACACTAATCAAGCATTTTCTTTCCTGGGACTTGCTCTGAGGAGCAAGGGCGCCACTTGAGTAGGAGTTCACGATTCACTCCTGTAGTAGTGTGCACGGAATAAGGAATAGTAAATTCAACATTTTTGTATCGAGGGTTTAATAACGCTTCAATGTTATATGTGGGCAGCACAGGGGCGTAGTGGTTAGCGCTTCTGCCTAAGGTCCCCGGTTCAGATCCCGTCCAGGGTCACTATCTGCAAGGAGTTTGCATGTCCTCCCTGTGCTTGCGTGGGTTTCCTCCGGGTACTCCGGTTTCCTCCCACACTCCAGAGACATGCTGGGAGCAGTGGCGTCACAAGGGGGATGCGGGGTGTGCGGCCCGCACCCGGGTGACACCATTGAAGGGGGTGACACCAAAATGACTCACAGTCATTTTGGTGTAACCCCCCTCTTGAAAAGTCGGGCGCTCGGTCATGGACCGAACGCCCGACAGTATCAGGAGAGAGGAGGGGACCCGGCGGCATACCTTATCCCGCCTGGTGACTGTCTCCTCCTGACTGTCTCCTCCTCATCGCGCATCGCGCGCGGTGACGTCTCGGCGGGGTGACATTTGGACACTGCTCCGGGTGTCACCCAGCCTCGGGACGCCCCTGGCTGGGAGGTTAATTGGCTCCTCTCTAAGTTGGCCCTCCTATGTATGCATGTGAGATAGGGACCTTAGATTGTAAGCTCCTTGAGGGCGGGGACTGATGTGAATGTGCAACTATGTAAAGTGCTGCGTAAGTTGTTGGCGCTCTATAAATACCTGTAATAAATAAATTACACTCGGTGTACAGACGTTGAATATTTTAAGAGCAGATGAACAGGAAGAATTGGTAGAGGTGAACGTGAGGCCCCATTCACACTTGAGCTGAGCGTCCTTGGTCATTTGCATTTTCCCCGTGTTTCAGGCATAAGAGGTTTTTATAATTACTTTTAGCCAATGGAAGTCTAGTTACGAGTCAAGAAAATGTGTGAAAAATGTACATTGCCTGCAGGAGCTCCCATTGAAGTCTATTGGGTTCCCACAAGAAGGTCATGTACTTCTTCAAGCGACAAGAGACCCAACGGTCAGGTGTGAAGGTGTGCAGTCCATGCAGGATATATGTAAATGGACCTGTGATAGTGATTTGAATAGAGTTGTGCAGTTTGAAACTTTTTTGTATT
Source organism: Nanorana parkeri (assembly GCF_000935625.1). Classification (NCBI taxonomy): domain Eukaryota; kingdom Metazoa; phylum Chordata; class Amphibia; order Anura; family Dicroglossidae; genus Nanorana; species Nanorana parkeri. The sequence goes on along the minus strand of NW_017308580.1, from coordinate 101,309 downwards.
TATTTTTAATTAAAGTACCTTTTTTTTTTTTTTTCTTTCTGTTTAGGTGTTTTTCTCATTCCATATGTCCTGATCGCCATCTTTGGTGGAATTCCAATTTTCTTCCTGGAAATCGCCCTGGGACAGTTCATGAAAGCTGGGAGCATTGCTGTATGGAACATAGCTCCTCTTTTCCAAGGTCAGTCCTTTAAGATTATTGCGCAAGTTATCACTCTTCAACCCCCTCACCACTAAATTCTCGTTGGCCCTTTTAGGTGGTTCTTAAGCATGGGAGTTGGAGGTGGGCTTACCGATAATTTGATCACTGTCATTGGCTGTTGCGGTTCCGGTCACATAATTGGGAGACTGTCCCTCCGGCTACCGATGGTAAATGCTGACCTGGAACTGTTGAAGACTGCTGGCAGCGTGCCAGTGAGCATGCACTTAGCATAGAACAGCAGAGCCGGCTGCCGCATATATGGCGGGAACAAATTAAAGTGCATAGCCATAGCTTTTTGTTTCATTTTAGATAGAGTAGGGAAGGGGTTAACCCCTGTCAGGTTAGCCAAAAAGGATCTAAATCCACTGTAAGTTCCCCAAATCTTTTGCAAACCTAGATATCACCTTGTAAGTTGCTGTGAATTAGCCTGCGCAGAGAGCAGAGCTGTGGGAGGGGATGGGCTTTTTATGGTGGGGCTGGAGGAAGATATCAATGGATTATAAATGTGGTGACATCACCAATGAGATCTATATGTCCCTCTGCCGCAGTGGCAAGTTCCTGAAGACTGTTCCTCCATCCCCAGGTCCATACTGAGGTACAGACCTTCAATAATTGGACTGGAGAAAATGATCAATGTACTACAATGGACTACAAACGTAGTGATGTCAACTTTGAGGTCTATGGGCCCCTCTGCCTCTTCCTTCAGCCCCAGGTCTATACAAAGTTACAGACCTTCAGTCTTGAAGCTGGAGTAGGTTATCAATGGACTACAGTGGACTACAAGTTCATTGATGTCACCATTGAGATCTATGGGTCCCTCTGCCACAGTGGCAGGCTCTTTAGACTGTTCCTCCAGACCCAGGTTGGTACAGACATACAGACCTTCATTGATAGAGCTAGAGAAAGTTACCAATGGACTACAAATGTGGTGACATTACCACTGAGATCTGTGGGTCCCTATACCATAGTAACAAGCTCCTGAAGACTCTTCCTCCAGCCCCAGGTCTATACAAAGGTACAGACCTTCAGCCTTGAAGCTGGAGGAAGTTATCAATGGACTACATTGAACTACAAGTTCATTGATGTCACCGTTGAGATCTATGGGTCCCTCTGCCACAGTGGCAGGCTCTTTAGACTGTTCCTCCAGACCCAGGTTTTTACGGACATACAGACCTTCATTGATGGAGCTAGAGGAAGTTACCAATGGACTACAAATGTGGTGACATCACCACGGAAATCTAAGGGTCGCTCTGCCACAGTGACAAGCTCCTGAAGACTGTTCCTCCAGCCCCAGGTCTAAAGAGAGGTACGGCTCTTCAGTCATGGAGCTGGAGGAAGTTATCAATGAACTTCAGGGGACTACAAGTGCACTGATATCACCACTGAAATCTGTGGGTCCCTCTGCCACAGTGGCAGAATCCTCAGACTGTTCCTCCAGCCTCAGGTCTGTACAGAGGTGCGGGCCTCCTGCTACAGAACTGTAGCTTATTAATGGAGTACAAGTGCAGAGACACAAACAGCCCTGCCAAATTCAAACATGCATAGGAGCCTGCAAGGAGAAGTACCCTTGATTCAGCTTAGCCTTTGAGGATGGGTGCTGCAGGATGGCACCATGTTCCATGTTACATCCTAAATATGGGTGGAACATAGAAGCATGCAAGGTGTATTAATATCCTAATGACCGAAGCCTCATCTACCATTCTCCTGGCTTCATGCGCATTCTTCCGTTCTATTAGCGGTTGGGTTAATGTAGCTTTCTCCTTTACTGAACTCTACAGACTGTCTCATGACCCTCAGCTAATGTATGCAAGCTCAGCAAAGCGTTTCCCATTCAAGCGGGAGTCGCGTTCCTGCCCCTAGTCCAACAAGCTTGTGATGCTCTAGCCCGAGGCTGCCTCTTGTTAATTGAATAACATGTAATGGTGTGTTCTCATTGCCTACACCCACCACCTCTACGCTCTTGGAGGACCATGGGGCTGGTGAGGGAATATTGTCACATGTGAGGCGCGTGATTTCTGTGGATGTTGATGATTAAAATGTAGAACTTTAATAAAGTGCAACCCCAGCCCCAAAACCATTTTACCTGTCCATTCACACTAGGCGCATGCTAAAATGATCAGCGTGTACCGGGGGTGGGGGGGGGAGGCGCTGCTTCGTTTTGCTTACCTTTTTCCTGCTGTATTAAAATGTCAAAGCGACATTTCATTTATTCCATTCATGAAGTCACCGGCCGTCTTCGCACTGGACAGTGACTGCGCGTGAGCTTCCGGGGGAATTGCAGCCTGACAGTAAAGGAGAAGCGGAAGACTGATAAGCTCATCTCTCTGTCACTGGCCGGAGTTCAGCTAAATTCAAAATATTAACAATCACTTATAAAGCCTTCCACAACTCCGCCCCCGGCTATATCTCCAACCTGGTCTCAAAGTATCACCCTAACAGACTGCTCCGCTCTTCCCAAGACCTCCTGCTTTCCAGCTCCCTTGTCAACTCCTCCCATGCTCGCCTCCAGGACTTCTCTAGAGTCTCTCCCATATACTGGAACTCTTTACCCCGACCTGTCCGTCTGTCTCCCACTCTGACTGCCTATCCCTAAAAACTCATCTCTTCAGGGAAGCCGATCCCACCTCAACCTAACCGCTCAACAATTCATGCCCACACAGCTCCCTCCTCATGTATCACTGGCCCCTCCCTTTTAGATTGTAAGCCCTCAGGGTCAGGGCCCTCCTTACCATCTTGCCTTGAATTGTATTGTGATTGTAATGTCTTCCTTATATTGTACATCGCTGCGCACACTGTTGGCGCCATATAACCCCTGTATAATAATAATAATAATGATAGCACTGCCTATAAATACACTATATGTCCACGTACTCTCTTTAATCCCATATGTATTTGTTCTATAGGGATCGGGTTTGCCTCGGTGGTGATTGTCTTCTTCTGCAACACGTATTACATAATGATCTTGACGTGGGCAGTTTACTACCTGGTGAAATCGTTCACATCAGTGCTGCCCTGGTCACACTGCAATAACACCTGGAACTCCCCGGAATGTGTGGACATATTCCGGCACGAGGACTGCAGCAATGCCACCCACAATTCAACCTACGGGAACCTGACCTGCGACGAACTCTCCGACAAGGTGTCCCCCATCACCGAATTTTGGGAGTAAGTGACCTTTTCCTAACCTAGGAATACCAAGTATTTCAACTTTTTATGATGCAATGACATTCTACAACACTACCATGATCTCCACTCTACACAACCTGGAAGCAGCCATTGGGTGCTAACCTGTTATTCATGGCAGCACATTCTGTTTATTACAAAAAAAAAGACAAAATGTCACCCACCTGGGGATTTTTGTGGCTTCCAATTGGAGGGGTGTCATATGTGGGGCAATATTTAGTATGAATTAACCAAAATTCAACAAATATACCCATAAATATGGCACAGTAACATATATATATGTATGTATAGTATCACAAGTACGGGTGAGCTCGGGTTCGGTCTGAACCCGAGCTTAAACGGACCCGGAAGGAAGCTGTCGGTGTTTGCCCAATTAGCTGTAGTCTGGGAATTCCCCACTCCGCAGCTACACCTAAACAAAGGAGCTGGTAAAATCGTTGACTTTATATGGCCACGTAGCCAAATTTGGTCAATTACATTGACCCAATATAGCCAGGTGGCCATATAATGAACAGTATGCCGGCGAAATCATTGACTTTATATGGCCACATAGCCATATTTGGTCAATGAGATTGACCCAATATAGCCATGTGGCCGTATAATGAACAGTATGCCGGCGAAATCATTGACTTTATATGGCCACGTAGCCATATTTGGTCAATGAGATTGACCCCAATATAGCCATGTGGCCGTATAATGGGCAGGATGCTGGTGAAATCATTGACCTTATATGGCCACCTGGCCATATTTGGCCAATAACATTGACCGAACCTAATATACATTGGGTTGAACGCTGGTGAGATCATTGACCTTATATGGCCATGTGACCATATTAAGTCATTATCATTGACCAAATGTGGCCATGTGGCCATGCGAGGTCAATGATGTCACCAGCACCCCACCCTTTTGTTTATGTGCAGTTGCAGAGCGGGGCTTCCTTTCAGATGCGCTTGGAAAATTGCCCGGTTGGAAAACCTATCGGCAAGCAACTGGTAAAAGCAACATACCTTGTTGATGCCACAGGTTCTTATCAGTTTGACAGACTGAATGCTGCTTTGCTGTAGGTAATGGCTGCATCCACTGTGTGAGGGTGATAGATAACATATGCCTGCTTCAATGGCCTGCTTTGCTGCAAGCAAGACAAGTGTTGCAGTTGGGTGAAGTAATCTTTTACAAAATTAATTGTTTGGCTGAATTGGATTAGTTTTCCCCAAGGCATGCTCTATGTGGTGCTGATATCATGCCAATGTCCAAGCACCTTCCACCCTGCAAGTATTTATTAACTTCTCTGCTGCAAAGAGCAACATCAGCCAAAACTTTTTTTTTTTTACTAGGCTTGGACAGAGTGAGGAAAGGTTAAAACTTCTGTCAGATTTTTAATGCTGTCTGTGTCCCTGTGGAGAAGAATTCCTACCTTCGACGGGTGTCGGGAGATATCTCTTCATGATTGATCTCGGTAGACAATGGTCACCAGGAGAGTAAGTCAGAGTCAATCTCCAAAACAGGTAAACAGACAGCAATTGAAACCTATAAGACAAATCCATCCAGCACCTGATCGCAATAGAGAGTGGGTGGCTACCAGAGATACCGTATTATAGCTGATAACATAGAAAAAGGCCAGCACCCCATAATGAGCCTTAGATGTTTATTGGGGGTTCAAAAAAACAAGCGACAAAGAAAAGGTCCACAAACCATGTTCCTCCACCAGGTAACAAAGAAAAAGTGCCAAGAACATGTTCCTCCACCAGGTATCAAAGAAAAAGCAATGGAAAAGGGCCAAAATCACGTTTCTCCACCAAGAGTCAAAGAAAAAGTGCCAAGAAACATGTTCCTCCACCACTTTTTCTTTGTCACTTGGTGGAGAAACGTGTTTTTGATGGAGAAACACATTTTTGGCCCTTTTCTTTGTCACTTGGTGAAGGAATGTGTTTTTGGAACTTGTGCTTTGGCACGTCTTCTATATCATCAGTCAGTGTCTCTCTCCTCTTCTCAGGAAGGTACCAAGTGCACAGGGGGGGCCATGACCTTAAAAACTACACTACACTGCAAATTATACATTAAACTGAAATAAAACAATCTAGCTTGGAGCCCAGACCTCCTCGGCTGCCTGGGCCCCTCACACAAGTAACGGCCATACCCCCCTGATGGCGGTCTTGGCCGGGGACTCGGATCGCGACCCCCCTGTTCACTTGCGGGACCCCATATGGGGTCGCGACCCACACTTTAAGAAGCACTGTTCTATGTCACTTGGTGGAGGAACATGTTTTTGGCAGATTTACTTTGTCACTCGGTAGAGGAACATGTCTTTGGTGGAGGAACATATTTTTGGCACGTTTACTTTGTCACTTGTCTTGTTGAGCCCTCAATAGTTAACGGAGGCTCATTATGGAGTGCTGGATTTTTTTTTTTCTATTTTAAGAGCAATTAAAACCGTACCGAGGTTTAAATCTTTCCCACTCTCCCAAAATGTAAGCGGAAAAAAAAAAAGTTTTGTCTGGGGTTCTACTTTTTAATAAATCTTTGGTGGCAGTTTGCAGGTACATGATTTGTTCAGGGGAGGACAGGGAAGAGGCATACAATTAGAGAGACACAGAGTGAGGACATTTATTGGTTGTCTGAGATGTCGTTCAGAAGGTCTTATGGCTGCTCATCGTGATTGATTAGACCGGATTGAGCTAATGGAAAACATGTTATTGTCAAATAGAAAAAAAGAACAATCAGCGTAGCGAACTAGAGGAAAGAATGGGCTAAATTTATCAATGTGTCTGAGGAGAAAATCGGGAAAATTTGATGAGCCATAATATTAATGTGGAAGAGCAAAGTGGATAATCCCTTTAGTCCCAACCAGTTAGTGAATATTTAGATACAATTACAAATCCCAGCATGCCCTGTCAGGGAACACACATGGGCTCGGCCTAAACCTGGAGCTTTCATCTGCTGCAGAATTACATGACACGCCATGCATAGCTACCAATTGTCCATCATTCGAAAGCATAACTTGTTCCTCCTCAGTTGTTCCTCTTTTTTTGGTACACAACAACAAGTGAGAAGATAGAGAGGAATTCTCCTCCTAAAGCAGGGGTGTCAAACTCAATTTAATCATGGGCCGTGTTAACATTATGGTTGCCCTCAAAGGTATCTGTAAGACGATATAAATGTATCTAATCTTTATCATCATTGCCTCTGCGTTCCATTATCACGGGTTTTAGTAATAACCTAATACCTAGATCTGAAAGTAGAAGTCTAGGAAATGGCCTGGTGGGCCGGATTCAGCCCCTGGGCCTTGAGTTTGACACATGTGTTCTAAAGGGTTGGTTCACCTTCACCAAAAAAAAATTGCCCATGCGTTCCACGGTCCCCAGTACATAAAAAAAAACACTGCCTTTTTTTTTAAATAGAAGCTTCTTTTGGATGGCTTACTTCTAGGCCATGCGTGACCTTTCATAAGTTTGTCTGAAGAATTCCTAGGTAGATGACCCCCCTCCCTTGAAGAATTCCTAGGTAGATGACCCCCCCCCCTTGAAGAATTCCTAGGTAGATGACCCCCCTCCCTTGAAGAACTCCTAGGTAGATGACCCCCCCCCCTTGAAGAATTCCTAGGTAGATGACCCCCCTCCCTTGAAGAACTCCTAGGTAGATGACCCCCCCCCCTTGAAGAATTCCTAGGTAGATGACCCCCCTCCCTTGAAGAACTCCTAGGTAGATGACCCCCCCCCCTTGAAGAATTCCTAGGTAGATGACCCCCCTCCCTTGAAGAACTCCTAGGTAGATGACCCCCCCCCCTTGAAGAATTCCTAGGTAGATGACCCCCCTCCCTTGAAGAACTCCTAGGTAGATGACCCCCCCCCCTTGAAGAATTCCTAGGTAGATGACCCCCCTCCCTTGAAGAACTCCTAGGTAGATGACCCCCCCCCCTTGAAGAATTCCTAGGTAGATGACCCCCCTCCCTTGAAGAACTCCTAGGTAGATGACCCCCCCCCCTTGAAGAATTCCTAGGTAGATGACCCCCCTCCCTTGAAGAACTCCTAGGTAGATGACCCCCCCCCCTTGAAGAATTCCTAGGTAGATGACCCCCCTCCCTTGAAGAACTCCTAGGTAGATGACCCCCCCCCCTTGAAGAATTCCTAGGTAGATGACCCCCCTCCCTTGAAGAACTCCTAGGTAGATGACCCCCCCCCCTTGAAGAATTCCTAGGTAGATGACCCCCCTCCCTTGAAGAACTCCTAGGTAGATGACCCCCCCCCCTTGAAGAATTCCTAGGTAGATGACCCCCCTCCCTTGAAGAACTCCTAGGTAGATGACCCCCCCCCCTTGAAGAATTCCTAGGTAGATGACCCCCCTCCCTTGAAGAACTCCTAGGTAGATGACCCCCCCCCCTTGAAGAATTCCTAGGTAGATGACCCCCCTCCCTTGAAGAACTCCTAGGTAGATGACCCCCCCCCCTTGAAGAATTCCTAGGTAGATGACCCCCCTCCCTTGAAGAACTCCTAGGTAGATGACCCCCCCCCCTTGAAGAATTCCTAGGTAGATGACCCCCCTCCCTTGAAGAACTCCTAGGTAGATGACCCCCCCCCCTTGAAGAATTCCTAGGTAGATGACCCCCCTCCCTTGAAGAACTCCTAGGTAGATGACCCCCCCCCCTTGAAGAATTCCTAGGTAGATGACCCCCCTCCCTTGAAGAACTCCTAGGTAGATGACCCCCCCCCCTTGAAGAATTCCTAGGTAGATGACCCCCCTCCCTTGAAGAACTCCTAGGTAGATGACCCCCCCCCCTTGAAGAATTCCTAGGTAGATGACCCCCCTCCCTTGAAGAACTCCTAGGTAGATGACCCCCCCCCCTTGAAGAATTCCTAGGTAGATGACCCCCCTCCCTTGAAGAACTCCTAGGTAGATGACCCCCCCCCCTTGAAGAATTCCTAGGTAGATGACCCCCCTCCCTTGAAGAACTCCTAGGTAGATGACCCCCCCCCCTTGAAGAATTCCTAGGTAGATGACCCCCCTCCCTTGAAGAACTCCTAGGTAGATGACCCCCCCCCCTTGAAGAATTCCTAGGTAGATGACCCCCCTCCCTTGAAGAACTCCTAGGTAGATGACCCCCCCCCCTTGAAGAATTCCTAGGTAGATGACCCCCCTCCCTTGAAGAACTCCTAGGTAGATGACCCCCCCCCCTTGAAGAATTCCTAGGTAGATGACCCCCCTCCCTTGAAGAACTCCTAGGTAGATGACCCCCCCCCCTTGAAGAATTCCTAGGTAGATGACCCCCCTCCCTTGAAGAACTCCTAGGTAGATGACCCCCCCCCCTTGAAGAATTCCTAGGTAGATGACCCCCCTCCCTTGAAGAACTCCTAGGTAGATGACCCCCCCCCCTTGAAGAATTCCTAGGTAGATGACCCCCCTCCCTTGAAGAACTCCTAGGTAGATGACCCCCCCCCCTTGAAGAATTCCTAGGTAGATGACCCCCCTCCCTTGAAGAACTCCTAGGTAGATGACCCCCCCCCCTTGAAGAATTCCTAGGTAGATGACCCCCCTCCCTTGAAGAACTCCTAGGTAGATGACCCCCCCCCCTTGAAGAATTCCTAGGTAGATGACCCCCCTCCCTTGAAGAACTCCTAGGTAGATGACCCCCCCCCCTTGAAGAATTCCTAGGTAGATGACCCCCCTCCCTTGAAGAACTCCTAGGTAGATGACCCCCCCCCCTTGAAGAATTCCTAGGTAGATGACCCCCCTCCCTTGAAGAACTCCTAGGTAGATGACCCCCCCCCCTTGAAGAATTCCTAGGTAGATGACCCCCCTCCCTTGAAGAACTCCTAGGTAGATGACCCCCCCCCCTTGAAGAATTCCTAGGTAGATGACCCCCCTCCCTTGAAGAACTCCTAGGTAGATGACCCCCCCCCCTTGAAGAATTCCTAGGTAGATGACCCCCCTCCCTTGAAGAACTCCTAGGTAGATGACCCCCCCCCCTTGAAGAATTCCTAGGTAGATGACCCCCCTCCCTTGAAGAACTCCTAGGTAGATGACCCCCCCCCCTTGAAGAATTCCTAGGTAGATGACCCCCCTCCCTTGAAGAACTCCTAGGTAGATGACCCCCCCCCCTTGAAGAATTCCTAGGTAGATGACCCCCCTCCCTTGAAGAACTCCTAGGTAGATGACCCCCCCCCCTTGAAGAATTCCTAGGTAGATGACCCCCCTCCCTTGAAGAACTCCTAGGTAGATGACCCCCCCCCCTTGAAGAATTCCTAGGTAGATGACCCCCCTCCCTTGAAGAACTCCTAGGTAGATGACCCCCCCCCCTTGAAGAATTCCTAGGTAGATGACCCCCCTCCCTTGAAGAACTCCTAGGTAGATGACCCCCCCCCCTTGAAGAATTCCTAGGTAGATGACCCCCCTCCCTTGAAGAACTCCTAGGTAGATGACCCCCCCCCCTTGAAGAATTCCTAGGTAGATGACCCCCCTCCCTTGAAGAACTCCTAGGTAGATGACCCCCCCCCCTTGAAGAATTCCTAGGTAGATGACCCCCCTCCCTTGAAGAACTCCTAGGTAGATGACCCCCCCCCCTTGAAGAATTCCTAGGTAGATGACCCCCCTCCCTTGAAGAACTCCTAGGTAGATGACCCCCCCCCCTTGAAGAATTCCTAGGTAGATGACCCCCCTCCCTTGAAGAACTCCTAGGTAGATGACCCCCCCCCCTTGAAGAATTCCTAGGTAGATGACCCCCCTCCCTTGAAGAACTCCTAGGTAGATGACCCCCCCCCCTTGAAGAATTCCTAGGTAGATGATCCCCCTCCCTTGAATAATTCCTAGGTAGATTACCCCCCTCCCTTGAAGAATTCCTAGGTAGATGACCCCCCTCCCTTGAAGAATTCCTAGGGAGATGATCCCCCTCCCTTGAAGAGTTCCTAGGTAGATGATCCCCCGCCCTTGAAGAATTCCTAGGTAGATGACCCCCCCCCCCTGAAGAATTCCTAGGGAGATGATCCCCCTCCCTTGAAGAGTTCCTAGGTAGATGATCCCCCGCCCTTGAAGAATTCCTAGGTAGATGACCCCCCCCCCCTGAAGAATTCCTAGGGAGATGATCCCCCTCCCTTGAAGAGTTCCTAGGTAGATGATCCCCCGCCCTTGAAGAATTCCTAGGTAGATGACCCCCCCCCCCTGAAGAATTCCTAGGGAGATGATCCCCCTCCCTTGAAGAGTTCCTAGGTAGATGATCCCCCGCCCTTGAAGAATTCCTAGGTAGATGACCCCCCCCCCCTGAAGAATTCCTAGGGAGATGATCCCCCTCCCTTGAAGAGTTCCTAGGTAGATGATCCCCCGCCCTTGAAGAATTCCTAGGTAGATGACCCCCCCCCCCTGAAGAATTCCTAGGGAGATGATCCCCCTCCCTTGAAGAGTTCCTAGGTAGATGATCCCCCGCCCTTGAAGAATTCCTAGGTAGATGACCCCCCCCCCCTGAAGAATTCCTAGGGAGATGATCCCCCTCCCTTGAAGAGTTCCTAGGTAGATGATCCCCCGCCCTTGAAGAATTCCTAGGTAGATGACCCCCCCCCCCTGAAGAATTCCTAGGGAGATGATCCCCCTCCCTTGAAGAGTTCCTAGGTAGATGATCCCCCGCCCTTGAAGAATTCCTAGGTAGATGACCCCCCCCCCCTGAAGAATTCCTAGGGAGATGATCCCCCTCCCTTGAAGAGTTCCTAGGTAGATGATCCCCCGCCCTTGAAGAATTCCTAGGTAGATGACCCCCCCCCCCTGAAGAATTCCTAGGGAGATGATCCCCCTCCCTTGAAGAGTTCCTAGGTAGATGATCCCCCGCCCTTGAAGAATTCCTAGGTAGATGACCCCCCCCCCCTGAAGAATTCCTAGGGAGATGATCCCCCTCCCTTGAAGAGTTCCTAGGTAGATGATCCCCCGCCCTTGAAGAATTCCTAGGTAGATGACCCCCCCCCCCTGAAGAATTCCTAGGGAGATGATCCCCCTCCCTTGAAGAGTTCCTAGGTAGATGATCCCCCGCCCTTGAAGAATTCCTAGGTAGATGACCCCCCCCCCCTGAAGAATTCCTAGGGAGATGATCCCCCTCCCTTGAAGAGTTCCTAGGTAGATGATCCCCCGCCCTTGAAGAATTCCTAGGTAGATGACCCCCCCCCCCTGAAGAATTCCTAGGGAGATGATCCCCCTCCCTTGAAGAGTTCCTAGGTAGATGATCCCCCGCCCTTGAAGAATTCCTAGGTAGATGACCCCCCCCCCCTGAAGAATTCCTAGGGAGATGATCCCCCTCCCTTGAAGAGTTCCTAGGTAGATGATCCCCCGCCCTTGAAGAATTCCTAGGTAGATGACCCCCCCCCCCTGAAGAATTCCTAGGGAGATGATCCCCCTCCCTTGAAGAGTTCCTAGGTAGATGATCCCCCGCCCTTGAAGAATTCCTAGGTAGATGACCCCCCCCCCCTGAAGAATTCCTAGGGAGATGATCCCCCTCCCTTGAAGAGTTCCTAGGTAGATGATCCCCCGCCCTTGAAGAATTCCTAGGTAGATGACCCCCCTCCCTTGAAGAACCCCTAGGTAGATGACCCCCTCTCAGCTGCACCTGAGGCGAGTACCTCACTCGCCCCCATGGTAGCTACGGCCCTGGTTCCGCATGTCATGCTATCTAGAAAGGACAGAGGAGGTCGCCTACCTAGGACTTTTCAGACAGGCTATGGAAGGGCCGTGCATATCTTACAGGTATACCATTGCAAAGAAACTTCTTTTTTTTTTAAACTGCGTAGCGGTTTTTTTTATGTAGTTGGGACGCTGCATGGGGAATCATCTTCCTCCCTGCGTTGGCTAGTAAATGTGGAAGTGACCTGGTGGTGGGACACAGCACAGTCCAAACCCCTGTAAGGGGGTTCCTGGCGAACCCCCTTAGATTACTCTCCTCAGTGAATGCAATTGTGGACGGGGCAAGGTTCTGTGGGCTTCATTCTGCTCTGTTCTCTTCACTATTCCCCGACTGGCAGGTTAGTGATTTATTAATAACTGGAAAATGCGCAGTTACCTATTTCTAGGGTTATGATTTTGTATTGCTCGGGTCACTTTACAGCCAGACCGGGCCTTGCTTACACACGTCTCCCGGGAGCCATATGCTCTGTGTGCAGAGGAACAGAAGACGGCTTTGCGTGAGCGAGAAATAAAGCTGCTTATAAATGCTCCGTAGCTTCTGCGTACAAAAAAAAAATAGAATTTTTCTTTACCGCAAATGTTCCGAGGTTCCCTTGAGGCCTACGGCATGGGCTCTTCAACTGTCCCTGATTAGCTGGGACGTGCCGGTCACGTTGTGCTGCATCATCATTCACACAACCTGCAATCCATAAAGAAACCTGAGCTGTGGAGGCGGCTGCACGTGAAAGGGTAACTTTGCTTTATGAAAAATAAAGTCTACTCAAGGTCAGCGAAACCCGAACACTCTAGCAACGGATATAAATTTTGGGGGGGAGAATGAGTCGTGGCTTATTCATATGGAAATATCACAGTCAAGACTATTTTTAGTGGGGGGCCAGTAGCCCCTATCTTAATTTTGGTTGCCCCCGTCTGCCTGACATCTTGTGTCCGGGTTTCTGCTGCCATGAAACCCGGACACAGCATTCAAAACCCGGATTGTCCGGGTGAATCCTGGACCGGTGGCAACCCTATCAGTCATATTTATTGCAACTTCATTGGAACTCTAGCTGATTTGTTAAAACCAGTACTGGGACAAGATCCCATAGCACTCATGCTATCCCCCTTCTTCTGAAGTGAGATAGATAGAGGCAGGCATGTCTGCAGTCCGCTGGCCTCCAACATGAAGATTACCACTAGGGATGCACCGATACCACTTTTTTAAGACCGAGTACGAGTACCGATACTTTTGATCAAGTACTCGCAGATACCAATTACCGATACTTTTTCTTAAAGGGACAGGTCACATTTTTTTCTAAAGCAATGCAAACGAATGCTTTAAGGTCACTTTCCTAATATTATGATTCATGAGATGACGAGGGAGCATGACGCCGGCTTCCCGGCTAATCAGAATGCCGGGCGCTGCGTCATTAGACGGCGCCCGGCTTCCGGATTTGCTAGCTTCCTGACCAGTCGGGAAGCCGGGCAGCGCGTCATTGCACGCTACCTGGCTTCCTGATTGGCCGGGAAGTCGGCTCCATGCTCTCTCATCACAAGTGACGTGAGAGCATGGAGCCGTTTCCTGGCCAATCAAGAAACCGGGCACCTGGCAATGATTCACATTCCACCCGTGACTACCTTTCACATTCCACCCGTGACTACCTTTCACATTCCACCCGTGACTACCTTTCACATTCCACCCATGACTACCTTTCAACTGGAAAAATGAAAGCCGTACGTTGACTGAATGGTATTAGCAACACAAACTTTTCCTCCGGGTTTACTATTAGCAACCCATTACAAATGAAAATGAACTGGCAGGGCATGCTGGAACTTGTAGTAGGAAGGTAATTCCATATTTCTTAAAGTGCACTTGTACTATGGTAGGAGAGGTAGATGCTATTCTTTGTCTGTGTAGTAATTAAACGTCCTGTATTGACCCATTGCTATATTCTGTAGTTTTGGTTTATAGAAAGTATCGATTTAGACTTTGTGTCCATATTGTCAATCCTTAAAGTCATAATTCATATCGTCTTCCAGCCCTAATGAAGGGGGATGGGTGAGCCCCTGACACATGTTGGCTTTGTATCTTTATATTCATTGAATAAACCACACTTTATGGGGACTACACCAACTGGTGTGACGTGCTAAACTTTCTAATACCCTATAAAGTCTTCTCCGGATTCTGGGGAACACCCTTGAGGACAGACAGCTGGCTCAAAAAAAAAAGCGTGATGGACTGGACTTCCTACATCTGTCCACACTAGGGGCCAGTTCTCCGACTAAATACGTTTGTGTTCAGTTGGCTTTATTATTTGCTACTGATATACACACTCGGCAGCCAGAAGACAATTTAGGAGGTCAGGCAGTGGACAGGGCAGCAATTGACACACTTGAGGTGACCTGTCACCCTGACCTCCCAAGAGCTGAAGAGTCAACATATCTATGGAGAGAAATATAAATCTTTCATAGGAAACCTTGAACTAGACACTGAATAATCAGAACGGTAATTAGAGTCAATTGGTACGATAGGCAAGGTTTACTTCAGTGAATTTAAACATGCCTTGGAGGTCTACACTCGATGCTAAAAAGAAAGGATAGACTTGATGGACCACTTGGTCTTTTTTTTGCCGTTACTCTTCGACATTTCTATGTTACCTTATACCTTAAAAACTAGGGATGAGCTCAGGTTCGGACCATGTTGGGCCTGAACCCATGTCCCTTTCGGGTTTGGAGGAGCTCAGGTTCAGGACCATGTTGGGCCTGAACCATGAGCTCCTCCGAACCCGTGAGGGACATGGGGCCACCCACTCAATCAGCTGCTGGCCCGGGGGCATTCCCCACCGTTGAAGCTGCACATAACTAAAAGGGCGGGATGCTTGCGCTGACATCATTGACCTTATAGGGCCACATGGGCATATTAGGTCAATGTCATTGACTAAATATAAGCCATATAAGTGGCCATATAAAGTCAATGACATCACAACATCCCACCCCTGTGCTTGCGTGCAACTGCTTACGGCAGCCAGTTCCGCGGTGAGTCAGCGGAAGGAGCTTCCTTCTGGGTTTCGGAGAAGCTCATGCTCAGATCGAAGCCATTTTAAACCCAAACATAGCCCCTACCTTTCCTACCTACCATCTTTGCAATTTATTGGTTCTTGGAATCTACAGGTGCACTTCAAGGTTGCTAGGAAGTCTTTGCAAGATGTATATTTGCCCATGTATGTGAGTTTCAAGAAATGCAGATTTACATATATATATATATATGACACTGTAGTTTCCCAATGTGATAGCGTACTTCACTTGCTGTGCTTTTGTCCGTTCTCTTGCTATGATGTTTTCTTGCAGTGCTGCGAGCGAGTGGCGGTGGTGGGGGAAGTGTGCCCATGCACTGCGCCCCAGCAAACCCGGGACAGGAGCGGATCATACGGCCTCTCGCTGGCAGCTGCAGGGTGGGATGGTCTTGTTAGCATGATTCTGAAACATGTGAGCCTGACAACAGCCTATCCCCTTTTTTTATTATTATTATTATTATTATTATTATGACTTTGTGTACTTTACCCTCTTTTTTTCTTCATATGTTGCTTTCTTGGTGATGTCATAAAGTGAGATTTGTAGTATGCTGGACACTGATGTGTAGCTGATTTTCTATGTCATCTTATTATTAGGAATATATGAGACCTATAAATATATAAGTGGGAGAGAAAAGCCAACTGTGTGTTAGGTACATAAAACTAGATGAACATCTCCTGTTAGTGAGGACACATTCATGAGAGACCCTGTAACCTGAGAAAGCACCAAAAACATCAAGCGTCCTTTTCCTTCCACATTTGTATTCACTTTGAACTTGCTAGCAAATCTGAGTTCTTTGGGAAGAGTGAACTCCCTGGCACAGCCCACTCTCTCCTTACACGTCCTCTGTCTGTGCTGGCCGAGCTCTGTCTGTGCTGCCCCTCCCCACGCCTCCCTACATAACCTTTTATGTAGCTGATGGGGGAAGAGCAAAGGGGGATACTATAGAGTGCCCCTGGAGTGACAGCTCTGAGTCTTCTGGGGTTGCTGACATCACATTAAAGATGGCAGGGCATTGGAGGTCGACACAAGCCATATGACATACATAACTACATTAAATGCTCATATATTCCGATTGGAAGATTGTTGTTGAAATATAGGGTCTGGTGACAGGGTCTCTTGGAGCATTGTCCCCCAGTAAGACACATTATGACAGAGTAGACGGGAGGTCCCAGTCAATATGTCTTACTGGTTCCCAATCAATATGTCCCCCAGTAAGACATTTTGATTGGGACCCCCCTGTCTACTCTGTCATAATAGGGGAAGCCAATGTGATGATTTCTGTCTCTGCCACTTTCTGCAACTCCCATCATCCTGCCATTCATTGACACAGGCCGAATTTTACCGGCACACTTCTCAGCGAGGGATTTATCCATCATATGTACAATGGACAGCTTGGCCAGAGCTGGGCATCATGGCAAAAAATAGCTGGTGGCCAGAATAACTCAAACCAGAAAATCACAATGTCACAATATCCCCATTAGACAGCACAAGTGTCACCTGGTCTGGGCAAAATTGGCCTGAAGCAATGACCACCATCAGTATTATGTAGGCCCCATTTACCATTAGGCAAAGTAGGCTTGTTCCTATAGACGGCCAAAGGCAAAGCACGACCTTTCCTCTTGTCCTATGGAGAAAAGGGGTTGTGTTCCTTCCTGGAGATCCGATTTTTTTTTTGTTTCAGCTTTTTTGAAAAAACTGTCACAGATTATTCACTGTAATCTTTTTGAGACGTTTTTTCTGATACTGTGTTATATATTTCCAATGAAGTCGTAATGCCGTATTATATTCACTAATCAAAGCTGATTTTATCCACCTACTATCATCTATTATTACTTAATCTTAATCAAAGCTGATTTTATCTATTTATTATTATTCAATTTTATTATTTATTCTTTGTCATCTAAGTTCATCACGATTATTCACATGTCATTTATATCTATTAGCCATAGGCTACACTTTATGTTGTTCACATAGTGATACAAACCATCTTTTTCGTTTACTTTTTATGACTGTTTCGAATACACATAATTTATACATTGATATCCATTGATCACTTAACCCAATCTGTGAATATTTACACATATTTTGTTGACTTTATATCTAGCGCTGTGTTCCAAGTACTCTATCTTTGATGAATGATATCAGGAGGTCTTCATCCCCCCTCCAGATCACCAGAATATCGTCGATATACCTGAGCCTAAGGTTTATTAATGATGACCCAGTGATAGTCTGTCCGTGAGAAAAGCCTCCCTTCACTCAAAATAAAAGGACTTGATACACCCCACCACTCTAATTAGAGTAATGCGGTACAAACGAGGAGAAAGGAGTTAATAGCACACACGGTCAAATTCAAATCAGGGGCACCTATTATCAAATAATAGCGAATGTGGAATTTCAACAACAAATCGAAAAACAAAAGATAACAAAAGATGAAATAACCTGGGAGTAAAAATAGAAATAATATTCCTACGAACAAAGAAGACATCTAAATAGGAAATATTTAATCTCCCAGTTTGGATTTCCCTCCCCCTGATCAATATAACTCACGAAAGTGAATATATGTGTGCAAAGGGAAAAGAAAGGGAACCGAAGCAATTGCTATATCGGTTATCCCCTTTCTCTTCCCCCTCCCCCCTCCTCCCCCCATGGTGGGGATACTAGGTTAATGTTAAGAACTAATGAGGATCGATCCACATATTAATTATGACTGTATGTGTTTTACAATGTTTTTAATGGTGGTCGGTGAATCTAATGTGCAATAGTGTGGTTTTCTCAATAAAATTATATATTTTCTATAATCGGTGACGTGTCCGGATCCTTAAGTTGCCCGCTACTAACCCGTTATCTTCTAACGGGTTAATCCTCGTTTCCTCTTGTCCTAGCCCATAGATATACTCTATGTAATCACATTAAGTCTGAATAGTTTTTTTAACCTAATATTGTAAGTTGTAATTCCACTCCGTTTTATTAAGCGGCTCTTCGTTGAGACCTCTCTTGTGTCCTCTTAGCTCCAGTGCTGGTCACGTTACTGATGGGACCACTCCTGGTCATGTGATCTCTACTAAAGTAATAGATGAGGTCACGTCATGAGGTCATGTGACCTCTACTAAAGTAATAGATGAGATCTTGTTACAAAGTGCCTAGGCCTTTAGCCATGTGACTACCACTAAAGGAAGCCTACTTCAGAATGTTCCCCAGGCAATGAAAGTGCCTTAGGTCCAGTGCTGGTCACATTACTGATGGGACCACTTTTGGTCATGTGATCTCTACTAAAGTAATAGATGAGGTCACGTCATGAGGTCATGTGATCTCTACTAAAGTAATAGATGAGATCTTGTTACAAAGTGCCTAGGCCTTTAGCCATATGACTACCACTTAAGGAAGCCTACTTCAGAATGTTCCCCAGGCAATGAAAGTGCCTTAGGTCCAGTGCTGGTCACATTATTGATGGGACCACTTTTGGTCATGTGATCTCTACTAAAGTAATAGAAGAGGTCACGTCATGAGGTCATGTGATCTCTACTAAAGTAATAGATGAGGTCACGTCATGAGGTCATGTAATCTCTACTAAAGTAGAAGATGAGATCTTGTTACAAAGTGCCTAGGCCTTTAGCCATGTGACTACCACTAAAGGAAGCCTACATCAGAACTTTCCCCAAGGCAATCAAAGTGCCTTAGGTCCCATTCACACCTAGGGGCTTTGTGGCTTCTTTCCCTAAGCGTGACAACGCTCAGCAAGAGGAATCCTACAGTTGTTAGTGGCCCTTGCTCACATCTGAGCGTTCTGTTTCTTGACTCCCTCAGCTCGAGGAAATACACAAGCTTTTTTTCGGTTAGAATTGGGCTTTTTTTTTGGCCCCATAGACTTATTGAGAGTACCTGAAAAATACTTAAAAAAAAACATGTGAAAGTCAATGGGTCCAAAAACACTTCTTCTGCGCTACAATTGGGCGTACAAATGCCCAAAAAGAAATGGCTCGCTCTTAGGTGTGAATGGGGCCCTCCTGTCATTTACACCTCCGAGCAAGATTGCAAAGCAGGATACAGGCTTAAGATAACCGCGCAATGACTCAACAACCGTGTTTACCAGCCTTCCTTGAGGTGAAGGAGAAGCCAGTGTCTGACTTGTGTGTCTGTGTCCACCCTCTATATTCATAGAAGGCCGATGGGTTACAATTTACAAAGAGTCGGAGCTCCCACGCAGGTCTTCGTTGTATCTTCATTGCTTCCACGTGAGGCTGACTCACCACATAGTTTGCATAAGGAGTCATCACTTTTCTGAAATTGCATTGAAGGTTATTAATAATA
>NW_017308580.1:74181-81638 GCF_000935625.1 Nanorana parkeri | reverse complement strand
GAGGGATTTTATTTGTTTTCATGATGACTACACATTTACAATGTCGAATTTTCAAGTGTTAGTAAAGATTAACCAACTCAAGGACAGTGACATTTTCTAAGGTGATTTCTAATGTAATTTTGTGTGATAATAACATGGTTATTAATAATATTTATTATTATTATTATTATTATTAGTTGTCAGCTTTTAATGGAACCAAATGATGTGAAAACTGGAACCCGGCCAAAACTTTTATTTTCAATTTTGGCAAAATTGGGGTAGAGCTCAAATCTTGGCTGGTTGTTTGACAATGTGCCGTGATGGTGTACCTACCTTTCTCTGAACTACAGACGCTCCGATCCAGACAAGACAAAGTCATAATGATGTGGTGGACCTTGTGGGCAGTGCAATTGTCTAAAAAAATAAGGTGTGGGTAGGCAACCTTGGTGCTACAGCTAGAGTGAAAGTACAATTTCCATCATGCCTCTGCCTATGGGAGTCATGCCTGAGGCCATGGCCGTCCCTACCCTAACTGCCTCCTGAGGCCACGGGAGGGGCAGGTTGGGTTGCTGCTGAGCTGAAGGGGAAGAGGGGGGTGGCAGCTGATGCGGAAGGACAGGCGGCTGTGTTAGAGCCATGCCTGTCAGCGGCTCTCTGTCTGGTCCCACCTAGCTCACTGATGTCACTGGTAGCCAGGAGCTCGGCGGGACGTCAGCCAGAGCGCCCCGCTCATCTCCCTGGCAACCGATGACCTCAGCGAGCTGGGCCAGACCAGACAGAGCAGAGAGAGCCACGTGTTTCTAAGAGCTCTTAGCAACCTGGGATGCTGTGGCCATCCTAACTGAGGCAACCGCCTCAGGCTGCCTCATAATAAAGAACTTCCTGCCTGTGGGCTGTCAGGCTGTCTTGCAATGCCTTGTGGGACTTGTAGTTTACTCACAGCTGGAGGGCCGAGATTGCCTACTCCTGTCATTCGAAATAGCCTCAGTCACGGAAAATGGGCAAGGGACCCCCTTCAACGGCTCTTCCAAGGAGGGGAGCTGGTAACATAAATATATATTTTACTTCAGAGTTTAAACCAAGAAAAAAAAGATCATGTTTCCCAAGATGCAATGCAAGCTTTGAGTGCTTTGCTCAGGGGACTATGCAGTGAAGATGTTGGACACAGACACAGATAATAAAAATGTACTGCACGTTGACTGCTTTACCACTGCAGGAAAGGCTGGTCAAATCGGGCATTGAAAGGGGGCACCTTTCGGGTGGTCCTCACTTAGCAGGAGTGAAACAGCGTGTGGAGTTTTATTTGATAATATGAAAAGTTCTTGTGGCATCTGCCTTTCCATTTTTAAAGAGGACCAGCTGGGCATTTGTAAGAATCTGAATCTCCACTCTTCAGTTGTTACCCTGTCAGGGATGAGTGTGTGTGCTGGTATTTAGTTGTATTCTCTCCCTGTCATAACAGACCTACCAGGCCAGTGTCAGGCCCTCCTGAAAGCTTGACTGTCCCCTGCCTGAGCTCAGGGCTCATAACTGACTTTGTGTCTAAGCTGCTGGAGAAAGATAAAGCTGAACCCGTCTCACAAATAAAGGCGGCGCTGTGGACCTTAGGCTGTCTTCCGCCCCCCCAAAAATCCCTTTGCATACTGTCTTTTGGCCATTAAAGCGATGGTCACGTGATGCAATTAGATCCCTTTTTAATCATCTGATCAGGAGGACAGGCTCACTGCCACATCACCACTACATGGGCTTAGCAGCTCCATGCTGACATAAACACGAGCATGCTGGTCTACTTGCAGATACCTTAGCCCAGCGGTCGCCAACCTTTCGGACCTCATGGACCACTAATATGATTTTTTTTAAAAATATAAATATATTCTCATATACACAAACACATATATGAGAATATATCTATATACACGTACATAGGTGCGGGTGTGCCTGCAGGAGTGGCAGTGCTGGTGGAGGGAGGGAGCGGTGCCGCCCGCCCCAGTAATAATATTAATTGTTTCCCCCCTATCGTATCTGCCACTGGCCCTGCCGGCGGCGCCTGGGGCACATGCCGCCCCTAGCTTCAGCACTGCCCTCCCCCCTGCCTCCCCTTCCCCCACACTGAGCCACTATTACCTGGCTTCTCCCCACTTTTTCTATGTCCCGCAGCCTTCTCAGTCCGGGTACTGATGAGATGCCCCGCCTCCTGTACTGAGAGCCGCGCATTCCTTGTGACAGTGAGAGGCGGCCCCCGGAGCCTCCGTGCCGCTTCAATGACGGCCCAGCACTGCACGGCATCAGAGGGGCCCGGGGACCACCAAAATGTTCTCGCGGACCTCCGGTTGGCGACCGCTGCCTTAGCCTGATGTGATAACTATTGCTGGGATCTAATTTAGAAGCCCTTAAGAAGGGGGACCCTGCGGACCCTCAAAGCATGTTGGCTTTTTTACTGCGACCTGTTTTGCATGCTATCACTTGTAGTGGCATCCCTATTTTCTTCAATTATAAGCATGACATTAGCACCTGGGGGGTGTTTAGACTCATCACCAGAGCTGGTTCCATTGTAAGCCACAGTGCTGGTGTCGCCCGGGTCCGGATGTACAACGGAAGCTGTATACAGAGGATGATTTTTCATGCGCTCGTTTCTGGAGACAAAAGATTAGAATAAGAGAAAAAAAAACTATTACCAAGCTTAGAACCTATTTATCGTTCCCAGAGGTGGGTCTTAAACTGTCCTGACAATCCGGCTTTGACAGGGAGAGAGTACAAGTGAATCATCTAAAATCAAGTAACCCCTTTTGAAGCGAGGCTGAGCTTTTATAACAGATCAGATTGGAGATTCGGATGACTAAAAAAAAAATTGCCATTGATTCCTCGAATCGGTCCGATTTCACGCATTTCTTTTAAAAAAATACTCTGAATACTTTATTTTTACAATTTACAGTAACCTCTGCTGACAAAAAAAAAAAGTTCCTTTTTACCAGAATGCTGCGACTTCTTCTGGAAAGGAAATGAAGGAAAAGAATCAACTCTGTGTTATCCAGAGAAACAGATGCCATGTGTCCGTTCTGTAGCTCAGCGTTGAGTCGGAGTCCAGTCATTGTGGTCGACGCAGATACTTCTTCCTTCCTCCGCTATAGAATACTAGAATTACACAAAGAAATCCTCATTTATTTATTTATTTATTCTCAGAGACACATTTCTGTTAAAAGCTCTAACTCTCCTAGTAAATGTTTTCTTAATCTCTCATATTTATTGGCACCCCACATAAAACATGCATCGCATGTCCCGCGTGGTGGCTGGCTGGTTGGATCGCATGTTGGCTCCTTGCATCTCTCTCGGGAATCCCATCACGGAGATGTTTTTCCATTTCCAATCAACTCTCACAGTCAGGGCCGGGTTTACTCTCTCTGCTGCCCCAAGGCCAGGTTCCTCAATGTGCCCCCCCTACCCGCTAACCCTCCCCCATGTAGAATGGCAGACCTGCAGGCTGCATACAAGGAATCTTGGAGACATCGCCGGGATCACTTGTACAGATCAAGCGGCAACTTCCCCCTCTATACATTTAGCTCTGCTTGCCCAAAGCCGGGCTACATGTAGAGAACAACTACCCACCCGGCACCTAGAACTGCATGCCCAGGGCATCGGGAGATAGGAATTCCACACCTCTGCTGCACCTCTACTCCCTGCTGCCCCAAGGCCGGGAATTGGTTGGCCTTGTGGGAAATCCGGCCCTGCTCACAGTGACGCCGAATGATTCCCTATAGAGATTGTATAAACAATTGTGGGATCCCGCTATGAGACCCCCCATCGTTATGACCCCTGTGCCAGAGAGCGGAGATGCAAAATTCTGCGCTCTATTAGACAATCTGATTGCACAATCTCCATACAACCCGCTTTAGCTTTAGAGGGCCTACCCAAGCAATCTGCTGAGTTTAAATCCAATCAGGAAGGTCTACACACTACTGTTGTTGGTAAAGATTTTGTGAATGGCTTAAAGGAGAACTATGGGGTTAAGGCTTTTCCCCATAGTTCTCCTTAGGGTAACGGGAAGACACAAACTAGAGCCCTCACGTCACCCTAGGCTCAGTATATAGGGAGCTGTAGCTCACGGTATACTGAGACGCCGCAGTATACCCTATCCCTATCTAGAGGCAGAGCCAGCTGTACCCGCCCCCTCCCGTGTCCGTTCCACCAGTCAGCGATGGCGGATCGGAGGGGGGAATCCAGCCCCTCCCCTGTCACGGCAGAGAGCCGTGACAGGATCGAGAGGTGAGCGAACGCCGGTATGTGTTCGCTCACCTCCCGATCTACTGAGCCGACCTGTGACAGTCTCATTGTCAGAGGTCGGCTAGAACTATGAGGTGAGTGAAAAGCACCCCCCCCCTCATAGTTCTCCTTTAAAGAGAACCTAAGAGGCCCATTTAGGGTACAGTGATGGGCTCTCTTCATAGCTCACTCCCAACTCAGTTATACTTGCTTATCCCCAATGACCGCTTCTGTCGCTGCTGCTGCTGCAAAATACCGGCAACAAGAACAGATAAGGTGCCGGGTTCAATATTGTGATAAAGCACAATGGCTCCGGTGAGGCTGTCCCCGACAACAATGGGATGTCCCTCAAACAGGGGAACCCAGAATTGAAGATACACTGATATAAAGTCCCGTGGAGCGCCAAACAAGACAGCACGAGATTCCAAAAAACAAACAACAAGACAGAACGGCCAATTTGTTTCGGGGGTCTCAAAGACCTCCCTCTTTTTAAGGGCTTAAAGGAGAACTATGGGGGTAAAGGCTTTTCCCCCATAGTTCTCCTTAGGGTAACGGGAGGACACAAACTAGCGTCCTCCCGTAACCCTAGGCTCAGTATATAGGGAGCTACAGCTCGCGGTATACTGAGACCGCCGCAGCCGGAGCGGATCCCGACAATTATGTCTGGATCCGCCCAGCTGCGTGAGTGACAGCTGGCTCCTCCTATCTAGAGGCAGAGCCAGCTGTACCTGCCCCGTCCGTTCCACCAGTCAGCGCTGGAGGATCGGAGCGGGGAGGGGGGAATCCAGCCCCTCCCTTGTCACGCAGAGAGCCGTGACAGGATCGAGAGGTGAGCGAACGCCGGTATGTGTTCTCTCACTTCCCGATCTACTGAGCCGACCTGTGACAGTCTCATTGTCACAGGTCGGCTAGAACTATGAGGTGAGTGAAAAGCACCCCCTCATAGTTCTCCTTTAAACATAATGTGTGGTTGATGGACCCAAACTTGGCACAAGTCACCAGTAATTAATTATTTGCTTTGTTACTTGGGTATAGCAAAAATCAGAGAACCAACAAAACCACACTATACCAAGTATGGGTATGGGAGAGGAAATGGCCTTCTCCCATGATGCAGCACTCTATTGGTTGTTATGTAGGAGGATGATGTCATCACTCAAGCTCTGACACCTGGTATTTTGCCACAGTTGTAAAGGTGGTAGGAATGGTGGGGAAGCGCTGTGAAGTTGAGTGCCGATAGGCTTTAAAGAGGTGACAAGGTGACAAGGTCTTCTTTAAGAGATGCAAGAAGCCAGCAGGTTACTTAATCCACCAGTGTCCACTTCTTAAAGATGTCAAAAGCCAATTGTCTAGAGTAGACACAGGTTTGAGGCTGTCAGCAAAAAGAGTTAAAATATGTTCTCTGTTTGTCCCTTTTCCTTCCTGTCCGTGTGCCACATCTTACTAGACCCATCATCAAGTGTCCCTTATGTACTAACATAAGGTTGTGTGTCTTCTCAGTGTGATCCAGACTTGCTCAGTGCATTCACTCTTCCAGGAACAAAGTGCTGAGACTTTCCTCTGGCCTGGACGATTTGGGCTCCATAAACTGGGAGTTGCTGCTGTGCTTGCTGGCCTGCTGGATACTGGTGTATTTCTGTGTCTGGAAAGGAGTCAAGTCTACTGGAAAGGTAAGAAGCAGAAGGTTGCTGAATACAGAAGTGTCCATTACATGTGTAGGAAAAGAACCTCCTTGTTGACCTGGTTGTGGTAGATTGATTACTATGGATGGTTGCACCCTGTGCTTTATCATTGTGTGTTGGGGAAAGTGATATGGGAGCCAATCACATGCTGGCTGTTACAGATTAGAACACGGAAACCGACATGCAATTGATGGTGGTACTGAAGGTGGTCATACAGTAAAGGATCTAATGGAAAGGAAATGATTGATTAGATAATTAGATTATCTTGTCTTCAGTCATTATAGTTTGCACCAGTCCTGGATTATCCAAAAGGCAACCTAGGCAGGAACCCAGGTTCATCCGATGAATGTCCGGGGTCTAATGCATGTCCAGGGTCTAATGCATGTCCAGGGTCTAATGAATGTCCGGGGTCTAATGCATGTCCAGGGTCTAATGCATGTCCAGGGTCTAATGAATGTCCGGGGTCTAATGCATGTCCAGGGTCTAATGCATGTCCAGGGTCTAATGAATGTCCGGGGTCTAATGCATGTCCAGGGTCTAATACATGTCCAGGGTCTAATGCATGTCCAGGGTCCGATGAATGTCCAGGGTCCGATGAATGTCCAGGGTCCGATGAATGTCCAGGGTCCAATGAATGTCCAGGGTCTGATGCATCTCCAGGGTCCGATGAATGTCCAGGGTCCAATGGATGTCCAGGGTCTGATGCATGTCCAGGGTCCGATGGATGTCCAGGGTCTGATGAATGTCCAGGGTCTGATGGATGTCCAGGGTCCGATGCATGTCCAGGGTCTGATGCATGCCCAGGGTCCAATGCATGTCCAGGGTCCAATGGATGTCCAGGGTCTGATGCATGCCCAGGGTCTGATGGATGTCCAGGGTCCAAGGGATGTCTATGGTCT
Organism: Nanorana parkeri; assembly: GCF_000935625.1. NCBI lineage: Eukaryota > Metazoa > Chordata > Amphibia > Anura > Dicroglossidae > Nanorana > Nanorana parkeri. Next base: position 74,824 of record NW_017308580.1, on the reverse strand, counting down.
AATGGATGATCAGGGGGCTAAAGCTACAAACCTCATGATTCTACATTAAACCAGAGGGATAGGGTACTTGGTCAAAGCTGTAAATCAGCCTACCACTTCACGAGGGAAGATGTACAGTACTTGTAGACAGTTGGTATCAGGTAAGGCCATGCAGTAAAGGCGATGAAAATGGGACCGCTTCTCTGTGCTTATAGCAATCTTTATCGATGTCAATCGAAAGGGTTGGCGGTGCCAAAGCGGCTACCTTGCCTAGGGCCCCATTCTGCCTTTATTAATCTCTGGTTTTCCTATCCACAATTCAGTATATGTCAACAATTAAGGGGGAAATCTAATACAGCTTTCCAACCCACCAAAGCCCTGGCAGTGTAGACTCCAGTCTCATCAAGTCATTTGCATTATATAAAACAGTGACTATGTGTTAGAATCGCACCATCTTTCTTTGTACTAGTGTAGCGCTCACCCCCGAAGGAGCCGCTGGATGCCGGTTCATCTCTAGTATGTCTAGGGTATGTTCTTCAGCTGCCCACCCATTAGCCTTAACCACCCTTCTTCTAGTGTCCACAGAGTGATGTCCACCCCAGTAGTATAATGCAAAATAACGTTTTATTGAACATCTTCACTGGGGAGAGAGGGTATGGGGGGG